>NW_021835839.1:35000-37848 GCF_006345805.1 Octopus sinensis | reverse complement strand
TTGTTTTGTTTTTTTTAATCGTATAAACTTCTGGCTTTTTCCTTAATTATCATTGTGATTATCGGCGCATTACGGCGCATTACACGAAAGAGTTTTAAGCATTACATTAAATCTACGGAAAAACAAGGTCCGGGCAGTTAACGGAGTAGCTTATTGAGCACTTGACATAATTTCTTTTCTTTGTTGTTACGTATTGTTCCCACTGTAGTCGTTGCTAGATTCGACGTTTTGGCAATATAACTACGGTTCCTTTTCGCACTACTACCTTCAGTTCTACTTGATAGCCTCGTTCCAGACAAAATTAATTGACGGTAAAAAACCCACAGCAGTGGCGATTAATTAACCACACCAAATCTGTTGTAAAAATTAACTGGCCCAAGAAAGGTCCTTTCGAAGTAAAAACGAGGAGCAAGTGCTGTATATTTACAGTTAGCTGAAGGTTCCCCAGATTTTATAAGCAGTTCATCCCTTGTACTTCTGATTTAAGACACGAACACACACACACACACACACACACACACACACACACACACACACACACACCACACACACACACATCTAGAGGCGTACATTCTGATATATGCTGTAGTCAGTTCGATTTAAGAGTTAGGGTGTTTGCTGCTGGTTGCATTGAATTAGATGCTAATGATGGTAGGTATTGTTGTTGTGGTGATTGTATTGTTCTTGCCAGTCCTATTGTTGTGGCTGTTTAGTCTCGAGTCAGTCTCCATAGGCCTCAGATCAAAGGCATTCCCATTCAACTTTTGAAATACACCAGGATACCACATTCTGTGTTTTCCCTTGAAATGGATTTGCTCGACTTTGTTGTGTTAGTTCTGATAATTGAAACACCCTTGCACTCTTACATACATAAATACATGCATACATACATACACACATACATACATACACACATACACACATACATATATACATACATAAGTACGTACGTACGTACATACATACATGCATGCATACATACATACATACATACACACACACACACACATACATACATACATACATACATACACACATACATACATACCAGAATACATACATACATACATACGTACGTACATACATACGTACATACGTACATATATACATACGTACATATATACATACACACACACACATACATACACACATACATACATACACACTCATACATACATGCATACATACATACATACATAAATACATACATACATGCGTACATACATACATACATACATACATACATACATACATACATACATACATACATACATACATACATATGAATTCCTATATGTATACCCACGTTATGTACATTATATATATACATGTGTGCATGTGTGTGTATACATGGGCGTAACGTGAAGATAGTTTTTCAAATCGATAACTTTATACTTTGATCTTCACCAAAAAGCAAGTGGCCATCGAGCTAAGCGGAAAATGTACTTTTAATTTCAGTTATTCTTTTAATTGTTTCAGATATTAGATGTGGCCATGCTGGGGCACCGATTTGAAGAAGTTTTTAGTTGAACGAATCGACTCCAGTACTTGTATTTTTGTAAGCCTGGGGCTTATTCTATCGGCGAAATTACTAGCGGTATCCCGAAATTAATGGTCACACTTCACAAGTTCTGTAAGGGCGAAATCTGTAACCCGAGTTAGCCGTAACGCGGGAGGTTCTGTATATGTATGTATATGTGAGCGCGTGCGTGTTTGTGGATATGAAGACGCATGGCCTAGTGATTAGGGCGTTACACACACCATAGCGAGATCGTGGTTTCAATTCCTAGATCAGGTAGTGTGTTCTTGAGCAAAACACTTCATCTCACTTGCTCTGCATTCATTTTGTGCAGATAACATCAAACCAAATTTCCCAGTCTTCCCTTTCTACCAGTGCAAAGACGCAATCTCTCAACTAGAACGTTTAAATAAAGAAACTTTTTTCATTGAAAAATACAAAACACGTCTTAATATGCACGCATAACCAACTTTTATCTTTTTACACATTTCAATTCACGATTACATCACTGTACATAAATCCCCTCACGAAACAAGGTTTTTCAAACTAGTCGCTGTCTGTGCACATATATATTCCCCTCCCATTACCGAAAGCTGAACAGTTATCTCCCTTACCCACAACAATAACAATAATAACGACAACCAGTTACCTCCCTTTATTTATCTACTTGTGAAGTCATTCACTCGTGAATTTCATCACACACAACATGGACAAAATTTCTTCTTCAGAAAAAATATATATTCAAATAAGTAAAACATAATATCATGAATAGCGATAGCGAAACCGGTCGATATATTAAAAATTATATTAAAACTATATGAGTGTGCGTATTTTCGTTTTTTAATTTCTTATATACATTACAACTCACCACGTAGGGATAATAGAAACTCCTCTTTTCTGCTACTACTACTACTATATATATATATATATATATATATTCACTCGATAATTCGAAACACTTAGCCCTTTAATCACTATAGCTCGTTAACCAATATAAAATGCAAATGAGTTGCATATCTCCATTTATTAAAACCAAAAGTATATATACGATTATACATAACATATGTCTTTAATATATATTATATATATATCAATATATATATATATATATATATGCATGTATGTATATATGTATAGACTTCTGTGTATATATGTTACTATGTATACATGTATATATGCATGTATGAACATGTATGAATGTATGCATGTATTATGTGTATGTATGTATGTATGTATGTATGTATGTATGTATGCATGTATGTATGTATGTATGTATGTATGTATGTATGTATGTATGTATGTATACATTTATATACTTGTGCCATTATA
>NW_021835839.1:17500-30000 GCF_006345805.1 Octopus sinensis | reverse complement strand
TGGTGGAGAATACTCTCTCAAAGCGCCGGGTGTTATTTTTGATTTACTATATATAATGCATGTATGTATTCAGTTTTATTTTAAGATTTCTTGCCAATGGAGAAAGAGCCGGTCTCAAAACCAGCTCCAAGGCTCCTTCACTGGAATTCCAACATAAACAACATAATATTTTTGTATGTATGTACGTATGTATGTATGTATGTATGTATGTATCTATCTATCTATCTATCTATCTATCTATCTATCTATCTATCTATCTATCTATCTATCTATCTATCTATCTATCTATCTATCTATCTATGTTTGTATATATGCATGTATGTATGTATGCATGTGTGAAGATTTGTCTGTTTTGTTTTTTGTATGCATTCACACGCAAATAGTTGCGTGTCCAGACATGTTCATATATACTTAAATGATAAACCTCTGGAAAGTTTTACAGATGTTTACAGTTTCAGTAATGTACTGGATCTGTAGTCTTCGAATCAGCTTTCCCCTTTCCGACTCTGAGAAGCCTGATTTCTCAGAATTAGCATTTAGGCAGTATGTTACAAATTGCAGTGCCTCAATAATTACAGGTGTAAACCTGAACTTTCAATTTCGATAGAGTAACCGCAAATTTCTCAATAGTTCTATATGTATGTATGTATGTATGTATGTATGTATGTATGTATGTATGTATGTATTATGCATCTATGTATTATGTATGTGTGTGTATGCATGTATGCGTGCATGTCTAAGTGTGTGTAACTTGTAGAATCGTTACCGCACCGGACAAAATGTATAGCGGTGTTTATTCGGTTCTTTACGTTCTCGGTGCAAATGCTGCCGCGGTCGACTTTGCAGTTCATCCTTTAGTGGTCGATAAAATAGATACCAGCTGAACACTGGGAACGATGTAACAGAGCAGAATTAGAAAGAGTATCTATATTTATGAGTGTAAACGTGAGTGTGTATTTATATATAAGTAGACACATGAATATATATTTACATGCATGTATATACATATCTGCGTGTGAGGGAGCGAGAGAGAGAGAGAGAGAGAAGAGAGAGAGAAGAGAGAGAGGGGGTAGAGGAGGGAGGATGTATTTACGTATGTATGCGTGTATAGAGACGTTGTAATAAGTTTAGAACCAGTGTAGAAATCTTTGAAATTTGTATAATTCGGCTATGAAACAAACGGACGCAAAATAAAACTATTATTTAAGTTCTCCATTAAATATTCAAGAGAAGCCTAATAGTTTTATATTGAAATAATCTTTTATTTGAATGTGCTTTAATTTTCATTTTGCGCATAGAATTCAACGTACCATGTATTTAAAACCAGAAGATAAAACGTTATTATTGACACAAACAGCGATTTTCTATTGAACAAAATATATTCACAGGCTGTGAATATATTTCGTTCAATAGGAAATCAGTCTGGCCACAAACGATCATGGTCTGCCAGAGACTTTGCAGGTAGCGACGGCCTTCAGACAGGAAGAATGACCGTAACTCAAGCACAAAGTTATATCCTTGTGCAAAACGTTGAAACGTTCGCTTCGTGTAGATGAACAATATGCGTTTACTTTTTCCGTGATCAGGTCGGTTGTTTTCCCATATATGGTGTCGTAACTAGCTTAATTCTATTTGATTGTCAGAGAAATTCATTCCTTTCTTTCCGATGATATTTGAATTGACACGAGAAATATTTAATCGTACCACTTTTAGCGAATTACTAAGTTACACGGACAGCTGTGGTGGAGACTAACACAAACACGCACACACACACACACACACACACACACACAACACACACACACACACACACACGCACGCACGCACAAACACACAAATATAAATATATATGTATGTATGCAGTATGTATGTATGCATATACATATACGACTGGATTCCATACAACATTAACTTACGCTAAACATTGTTAGTTGATACTAACACACGGACGTAGCGCGGAACCTACAAAAATTTCCGAGACCAGTCATGTGACTATCCTCTACCAATCAAATTCTATTCAAAACATATACTAACTTGAGCCATGAACTCCCCATAAAAGTAGGGCAAGCTTCAAACACTAGTCAGAAGCAAGACAGCTGCGGCATAAGCCAGGTTTTTCTATTTCAAATTTTTGAACATCAGTGTAACTGTGAAACCGGTTAGAGCTTTAAATATATTAATAAAAAATATTTTAACTATTCTCAGTGCATTTTGAACTTCTATTTTTCCTCTGTTTCTACCCGTGTGGAATAAAATAACTTTTTTATATATGTGTATATGTATATGTATGTATGTATGTATGTATGTATGTATGTATGTATGTATGTATGTATGTATGTATGTGAGTGTATGTATGTATGTATATATGTATGTGGGTGAAGGCGCGTGGCTAGGTGGTTAGTGTATTTGGCTCACGATCCTAGGGTCATGAGATCCATTCACAGGGACGAGAAATTGAACTTTATTTCACGTTGCTTCAGTTCACTCAGTTGTATTTGAAAGGGGCCAACCTTGTCACAGTCTGTGTCATGCCGAATCTCCCCGAGAACGACGTTATGGGTACGCGTGTCTGTGGAGTACTCAGCCACATGCTCGTTAATTTCGCGAGCAGGCTGTTCCATTGATCGGATCAGCTGGAACTCTCATCGTCGTGACCGACGGAGTGCCAGAAGTAGTAGTAGTGGTAGTAGTAGTAGTAGTAGTAGTAGTAGTAGTAGTATTAGTAGCAGCAGCAGCAGCAGCAGTAGTAGAATAGTAGTAGTAGTAGTAGTAGTAGTAGTAGTAGCAGCAGCAGCAGTAGTAGTAGTAGTAGTAGTAGCAGCAGCAGCAGCAGCAGCAGCAGCAGTAGTAGTAGTAGTAGTAGTAGTAGTAGTAGTAGTAGTAGTGTATATATATAGTCTAGGAATTGAAACCTTGACTGCGATCGGGAGTCCAACTCTAACCGAAGGAGCCCAAACGCCTTCATGTATGTATATATGTGCGTATATACATACATTTCAGTTTTATACTCGACATTTCAGTTTCCAGATGTATTAGGTGAGGAAGGAATCGATTTGCTTCTCTAAAACAAAGGAATACCTATGCTGTGTATATTTAGCTTTTAATAGTGATCCGGGTAATCCTTTCACAGAGCTATTTCAATGCCATCAGTCATCGTGAATGTAGCGCACTCTTTGACAAGCATTTTCTTTTACTCCGCCATGTTGGTACTTGCATCTATGCAAGAATTCTGAAGCACTTTGAGAAGTGATTTGAGATTCAATATTCTCTAAGCAATTCTAGGCATTATTCTTCCTGGTTTAATTGAAAGTCTTCTGTCACTTGTGTGGCCATTGTCAAAGTTTGTCCATCGAGGACAGGAAGTTACTTGTTATATATTTGAAGTTGCATTCGTTTGTGAAAGAAAATTCCTATGTCTTTCGTGTGAACTTCCATATTTCTCTTTCGCTTACCTCAGTCATTAGACAACGGCCAAGCTGGGGCACCGCTTTGAAAGGTTCAGTTGAACCAATCAATACTGGTACTTCTTTTTATTTTATTTTTATGCCTGATGCTTATTCTCCCGGTCATTTGCCAAACCGCTAAGTTACGAGGACGTAAAAACACCGACACCGGTTTCCAAGCAGTGGTGGGGGACAAACACAAACACAAAGTCACACACACACACAAACTCAGACACAAACAAAAAGTCGCACACATATATATGTATATACATATACATATAAATATGTATTTATATATATATATATACACATGCACACGCACACGCGCATACATAAATGCATGCACACACATATATACACACACACACACACACACACACACACACACACACACATATATATATATATATATACGACGGGTTTCTTTCAGTTTCCGTCTACCAAATTCACTAACGAGACTATCGTTGACCGCCCAAAGTGCCATGCAATGGGACTGAACATGGAACCCTATGGTTGGGAAGCAAGCTTCTTACTACTCAGCTACGTCTGCTTCAATATATGTACGTGTGTGTGTGTGTGCGCGTGTGTGTGCTCTCGCGCGGCGGGCCTCTTCCATTTTCCGCCTACTAAATCTACTCACAAGGATTTGGTTGGTCAGAGGATATCGTAGTTGACACTTGTCCAAGGCGCTGCGCAGGAGTAAAGCTCTTTTTGTTAGTCCAGCATTTTAATAAATGTGGCTTTGAAAAATATGATGTCGAATGAGAACTTCTATAATTTTCAGTTAATATTGGCTGTTATTATTGGCTGCTGCGACCTGGCAGAATCGTTAACAACGTCGGGAAAACAGCTTGATCTGAGTTCAAATTCCTCCTGGGTCGACTTTGCTGTTCACTTTTCCTGGATTTATGAAATTAGCACCATATAATTGTTGAAAGGAGGCTTGAGTTTTCATTGAAATATACATGGTTTCCTTGATTGATATGGTTTAGAGATGCTTGTATTTAAGCCATGACTTTTTCTCAAATTTTTTTCTTGTGGCTTTTTTTCTGAGTAGTATTTTTATATTTTGTATATTCATTTGCTTGGCAGGATTGGAAGCGATACGAGACACAATACTCAGTGGTATTTCGTCGACTTTTGAATTCAAATCCCACGGTGGCGCCTCTACTTTCTGTTGGGGAATAAGATAAGAACCAATAACACTGTGTAACAAAATTTTTCTTTTTTGTCTTCTTTGGTCTGTAAGTGTTTTTTCCTATTTGCTTCTATCTCGAAATCAAAGGAAATGACTACTATCCCCTTCAAACTTTGCTTTTGTGACCTGGGCACCAATAATTTGAAACTTATCTATTTTCCATTGCATCTCAGACAGATTCAGTTTTGAGTTGCCGAAGCAGAATTTTTCTAAAACTTCCTAGAAGTTTCTAAAAGTTTCAAGAATTTCTGGAACGTTTTGGCAACATAGATAGCAGTGTAAATACAGGGATCGTTAGCTCAACAGTCCAGTTTACTTTTAGTTGTCCAAGGAGAGACAAGTTTGAGGAAAGCGAAGTTTGAAGGAAATATCAGCCATTTTTCTTATTTTCTAAGGATAAGCAAATAGGAAATAACAGTTGCTGACCAAGTCAAAAATCGTGCTCTACAGCATGATTAATGTAATCTATTGTCCCACTTCGCGAAGTCATCCCAGAATAAAGATTAAAACGAGCAGGTCACATATTCGAGCGATCAACGCCATTTTAAAACAGCTTACAAATGGAGACGTCCGGAAGGAAGGAATAAAGAGAGGAAGATCGAAAACTATATGACCGAAAATATTCATAACTGACATGAGAGGGGCCAATATCACATGCCCAGATATAGAGAAAAATGTTGTCAATAGAAACCACTGGCGTCAACATGCTGTTCACTGTGCTCGAGAGTACAGAAGGACCTAAAATTAAGACTATATCCCACCACGACCATCACCCCACTTTATATAATCGCCGTCTCGTAATCGAAGAAATCTTTCTTTGCTATTAATTATATTATAAAAATAAAAAAGTAAACATGACCTTTTGTAAATAGTAGCCATTTTTAAAAATTTATTTACAAATGACAGCGAATTTTCTTTAAATATAGCAGACATATTGGATAATAAAGTAGAAGAGAGACTGTGCCGTCTGAAGAAAAAACAAAACAAAACAAACAAGAATACGAAGAGATCGAGGCTAGCAAATGTTTGCTGTTCACTCACGGTTAAACTAGAGCCAGACAACAAGACCACTAACTGTAACTCATAACTCTTCAGCCATCAGTCAATGAGACTGATCCCAATAAAAGACATCAACGATGACCTCCAGCCGCCATTGACCCAATAACTTACTGCCTGACTACGCATCACTAATTCAACTAATTTAATTTAATGAGAAATTTCTTTGCTGAAAACATCGTGTTTTATTTCTTTTGGTGCTTTCCGAGCGAAAAAGCAAGACCGAGTGGTTAAGAGATTAGAATTTGCAAAGTCGAGAAGCTTGGTTCGATCCCATTGGACCCAAACGGTTTTCCGTTATTGGCTCCGCGTCGAACAAAAACTGTTGAGTGAAATTTGATAGAAGGAAAATATACGTAAGTCCGTTGGGTATGCACACGCAGACACACATACACACACACACACACTCATCTACACACATAGATACAGATATAAGAGATATGTATGTATGTATATTTATATGCATGTGTGTGTTGTGTGTGTGTGTTTGTGTGTGTTGGCCTGCTCGCCTAGCCAGCGAGGTGGCAACATTCGAAAGTTAAAACTGTGTGAAGTGCATTGTGACCAGCGATGTATAACACCATCCGATAATCTGGTCGATACAGTGATACCGTGATATATATTTGATCATCCCATAAATAATGCGGTTTTTTATACTCCTTTCATTTTTCAAAATTAAAATAAAGAAAAGTTCTTTTTTAAATCTAAAATATACTCTCCTTCATTTTCTACAATGCTCTTCCATCTATCTGGTAGATTTGCAAGGCTCCTCTTCCAAAATTCACTTGTCCGTGACGAAAAATACTCTTCTAGTACTGTCCTGATCTTGTCTACAGAATTTATATTTTTTCCGTTCAAATGATTTTAAAGACTGCGGAATAAATGATAATCAGATGGGCAATGTCTGGCAAATATGGTGGGTGGGGCATCGTTTCCCATTCAAACTGCTCCAGCTTTTGAAATGTCATATTCACTGTATGTGGCCGAGAGAATTATCCTGATGGAAGACTACCTTTCATCTTGAAACCAATTTGCTGACTTTTCCGATGGCACGCAGGGGTCGATGAATGGTTGTATGACCAAATCCAAGCTTCTCTGCTAGTTCCTGAACAGTTACAATGGCATTTTGTTCCACCGGGTTTGTAGGACGTCTTTGTCGAGCTCTACAGATCTTCCAGGACGAGGTTCGTATTCTAGGCTGTAGTTTCCGACTCGGAATTTCTGGAACTACCGTTGACACTGGCTTACACATGATCATAAGATTGCGGTTTCGATTCCTGAACTGAGCCGATGCGTTAAGTTCGTGACCAGTCAGCTGCTAAAAATAAGTAATCCTGCGATGGATTAGCGTCCCATCCAGCTAGAGTCAATACGCCACAGAATCCGGGAAAACCAGCCTTATTACCCTTATGGCATAAGTAAGACATTTGACCCCTTTTTTATGTTTTGCATGAAAAGAATTGAACATTAGCTAAAGGACTTCCACTGCTGAACAGATTACATAATAATATTTACGAGAGAAGTGTTGACGGTGATCTCAGCCATTTGATGACAGCGAGTAACCAGAAACTTTAAGGCCACAGGCAGCTGTTTCCTTATAAAAATAATTCATGCTATGTTTATATACAATCTGATTTATTAAATTCCTTGGTACTTGAAGTTTCATGGCGTTATGTTTATCCTCAGCCGCTGGGAATTTGAATGAGAAATCAGTTGGAGAAAGTCAGATGGTATCACCGGTAGATGGCCTGTGATTGGTCGAGAAAGGTCATGCGGGGCTCACAGTTTGATGTTAGCATGTAGGAACACTTTCTTAATTTATATTGATAGATGTGTTAATGTTTTGTAACCATGTACCCCATGTAACAACCAACCACACAAGCAGACGGAAACCACCATTTATCTATCAATAGCATTGCAATCTGCCCTGCATTCATACAATTCACACGCTATTTACATGTAGGAACATTTTCTTTGATAGCTGTGTTGATGTTTTCTTAACTTGTACCCTTTACTTTTATATAACGGCCAAGGGGAAATAGATCATTTGAAATCCCTTATTTTTCTTTTCTGTCCACTGGTCATCTGCTCAGTCATAAAGGACACACGCTGTTTACATGTAGGAATACTTTCTTAAAAAAGATCAAATCTGAGTTCTCGATCTGTGCGCGCACGAAAACTGCGGCAAGAGCGTTCAAAAATAGATCCACTTATTTCGGTTAGTGACTCACTCGCGAATATACCAGGAATGGCCATGCCTTTCACGTCACTTCAGCCAATTGACGTGAAGAACTATTCTGCTTATAGACAAATGCACTGTCATCACAAATGTCACACCCTGTTTACATGTAAAAACACTTTCTTAATTTATATTGATAGATGTGTTAATGTTTTGTAACGATCTTCTCTATGTAACAACCAACCGCAAAAGCAGGCAGAAATCGCCATTTATCTTTATCTGTCAATATCATTGCAATCTGCGCTGCATTCATACAGATCACATGCTGTTTACATGTAGGAACATTATCTTAATTCGTATTGATAGTTGCCTTGATGAAAACATCAACACAGTTAGTGTTGTAAATGTATTGATAATCTACATGTTATTTTATTTTAAAATCCATTTGCAAATTTATTTGTATGTCTACAGTAAAACTAAATGTCAGTCTGTTTCAACATTCATTGTAAATCTATTTCAACACTAGCGCCCCTGAGAGTAATATTCTCTGGGAACGCACAAAAGCCCTTTTCACAGTTATTTAATTTGAATTGTTATTATCTCATATCCTATTATTAGCCTATTATTACGTAACATGCTTCACGATACATTGATATTTCCTCCTAAGTTCTCTGGGAACGCATTAAAGCCCTTTTCGGGGTTACTTTACTTGAATTCTTACCCTCGGATAACTAATTTCATGTTATTACGTAACTGCTTATCCATGTTTATTCAAGCAATCTGCACCCTACATATATTGCAAGCAGGGGAGCGAACCTCTACCATTTTCTAGCGATTTGACATGACTAGCAGACCGTCAGGTTTCGGGTTATTGTGAGAGGGTCTGCTGCCCCTGTCAAGTCGGTAGAAGATGGTAGAGATTCGCTCCCCTACTTACAATATATGTCGGGTGCAGATTGCTTGGATAACCAGCTAGAGGAAGCTTCCTCTTGGGGTTAAAATTGGTAGTGACGTCGGTTCGTATGGAACAACGATGTTGAAGCGGAAATAAGCATTACTTTATATAAATATATATATATATAAAACTTTATATACAGGTATAGATACGGATATATATGTCTGTGTATTTGTAGATAAATGATAGGCAGGCAGACAGATAGGTAGATAAAAAGGTAGATAGACATAGATTGCAAGACAGACAGACAGAAAGACAGATAGATACATGGACAGACAGATAGATAGATAGATAGATAGATAGATAGATAGATAGATAGATAGATAGATAGATAGATAGATAGATAGATAATAGATAGATAGATGGACAGACAGATAGATAGATAGATAGATAGATAGATAGATAGATAGATAGATAGATAGAGAGATAGATAGATAGATGACGATAGAAGATAGATAGATAGATAGATAGATAGATAGATAGATAGATAGATAGATAGATAGATAGATAGAGATAGATAGATAGATAGATATGTTTCTTTATTAGCCACACAGGGCTGCACACAGATAGAACAAATTACAAGGTAGAGCTTTTCTTTGAAGGTATTAAAAAAAAAAAAAAAAAAAAAAAAGGAAGGGGGGAGGTTCGATCAAAAGGGATCGTAAAAGGAGAGAAAGAGGACAAAAATAAGGGGGGGTAAAAAAAAAAAAAAAAAAAGGGGGGGGGGAGAGGAAAAAAAAATGATCAATAGGGATCGTTATCACAGAAATGTCAATATGAAGTGTAAAGGGGAGGACAGGTGAGGTTTACCCGTGGAAAGAAAAGCCTGCGGAAAAGACCACGGTAACCTCGGTCAATGAAGTCACATTTTATATTTCTTTTTTTTTTTTTTTTTTTTTTTGCAAATAAGCAACTCTCTGTTTTCGATTTCTGGGTTCATAGGACTATGCTCAAGGTGGCTTCGTCATTCATACGTGCCATTCTTGCTACATTCACCCATCTTTTTTAAAACATTCGCTAGACAAAACTTGCCTCTCTACTCTCACTTTCCTTTTCAAGTGGTACTTGAAGAAGTTGATGAGAGATTGACCAGAGAGGAAAGTGTTTGTCTCCAATCCTTTCAGACGCGTCCACCAGATACATTCTTTCGCCATAGCCACAAGGATGATGAAAATAGCTCTTCCTTCCCGTTTGAAGGAAGGAGGAGGTGGTGACAATATTGACGATAGACTCAGCTGATAAACCGACTCGTCCCACACGTGACAGCAGTTGTTCGACATAAGCCACAGGTCGGAAATTGTTGGACACTGAACGAGTGCGTGCAGAACGGTTTCGTCGCTCTGACCGCATCTCGGGCAGGTCGGCCCCGTGTTTCTCGAGCCGTGTCTGTAGAGCTTATCCCGAACGGGTAGCGCTTCTCGGTAGCACTGCCAGGCCAGGGATCTCTGGAAGTTGTCCATGGGCCCTGGCCCGAAAGTCGTCCCGAACAGGCGGGTCAGGTACTCCTCGTCGACGTCCAGGTTCGCCCCGAGCTCGTCGTCGTACCTCCCCTCCACTAAACCCCTATAGAATGCTTTGGTTGTGTTGAAGTCACTTAAGGTCGACCCAGGACGGCAGAGTTGCTTGAGAGCAACGCGACACTCGCGGTGCCATTCGCCCTTCCTCGGCCTCTTTTTAATCCACGACTGCAGTTCGGTCATGGAGACGAGCTGCGGGAAAGCGTGCCTCACAAACGGCGACCACACCTGTTCACCGTCGTCAATAGCCAGAGATGTCGCAGTCTCAGCGCGTGTCTGCGCATCATCAACCACGGCATGCCCAGCCCTCCTTTTAACGGGTGTTGACAGCAAATGGATCGCCTGACCATCGGGACGCATCCTTTCCACAAGAAGCGAAAGAGGATGCGTTGTAGTTTGGTGATGGTAGGGTCGGGACAAGGTACGACGGTCAGGCGGTAGTAGTAGAGATGACGGACGCGATGTACGTGTTCGCCACCTCCGCTCGACTTTTAGGGACAGTTCCTCTCGGCCCATTGCCGGGCGAGAGTGACCACCCTACTCGTTATCTCGTTCCAGTTCTTCTCCACTTGGAGGTCCGGACCAAACCAGACCCCGAGCAACTCAACGGGCCGTCGGTCCAGCGTCCACGACGGAGGCGCTGGTGGACGGCATGGGCTTGCTTCTCCAGGTGCCTAGTCGCAAGCCACTGACTTTTCCCGGTTGATTTTCGCTCCTGTCACCGCTTCGTAGTCTTTCAGTGTCTCGCCGACCAGCTCATGTGCTCGTGGCTAGACACTATGACGGTGACGTCGTCCGCGTATGCAGACACGCTCGTCCCGCATCCCAATTCTCGCGGGATGCCCCTTAGAGTCGCCAGCTTCGCAAGTAGTGGCTCAAGAGTCAATACGTATAGAAGCGCCGAGAGGGGGCATCCCTGACGGACCGAACGTGCAATGTCGAAAGGTCTCGATAGATGTCCATTTACGCGAATTACCGAACGGATGCCTCTGTACAAGGCAGCTATCCAGCCGCGGAAGACGGGACCGAAACCAGCCGCTCTCAGGACTGCCTCCAAGTATCGATGGTCTACCCTATCAAAGGCTTTTGATTGATCCAAGTTGATCAGGGCCCCACCCATGCCAGGTTCGTTAACTACCCTGTCTATGATGTAGCGCATCAGATGGAGGTTGTCATGGATGGTCCGGCCTGGCACGGCGCATGTTTGCGCCTTGTCGACCAGTTTCTCGATGACAAGCGCCAACCTCTTGGCTAGCAGCACCTTGGCCAAAATTTTCAAGTCTGCATTAAGCAGAGTGATGGGCCTAAAGTTAATATTACATTTCCCTTGTTTAGATCTTTCTTCAGCAGTGTTACGGCTCCTCGGCTCACAAAACCAGGAATGCTCCCGTTTTGCTGCCAGTTGCAGTACACCGCCGCCAAGAGATCTCCAAACAAGTCTGGCATACAATTGTAAAGCTCGTAGGGTAGACCATCCAAACCCGGTGATTTGTCCCTCGAGCATTCTGCCATCGCTTCCCGCACTTCCGCCGCCGTGATGGCACCTTCGCAGCACCCTGCCTTCTTGTCGAGAGTCGTGGTAGGCTATGTAGGTAGGCACTGAAGTCCACCCTACGTTCTTGCCCTCCACTCGTTCCGAACAGTCGGTCAAAATGCTGCTGAAAGGCCTCACACATTTTACTTGGCTCGAGCAATTCGCGCCCCTGTTCATCTACCAGTGACCGAATGGTGGCTTTGTTGCCCTGTTGCGCCTCTGCCACCCGGGCCTCTCTCGCGGCTCCAACACCTTCGTTCCTTAGAGCACGCATCCTAGCTCTGACAGCACATCCTTCGTGTTTGGCGTTGAAGTGTTGGTCGAGGGCCAACCTCGCCGCCAAAACGTCGGATGCGATGCCGCTTCTAATTGCCTCTTCTAGCTTCTTAACTAGCTCACCCTCTACTCTATTTCTATCTATGGCTAGTGCTTTGCTGTACCTAATCGCTTCTGCTTTTACTGCTCTCTTGAGGGCAAACCACCATTTGTTGTTGATGATGGCTCCCGTCAAAGCCCTCTTTACTAGTGTGCTAATCCGGTCTCTGAAAACTGTCTCGATGGGAAAGACGCGTTTAGTTTCCAGTATCCGGGACCCTGCCTAAGTGTCTTACCTAAGTC
>NW_021835838.1:12500-38121 GCF_006345805.1 Octopus sinensis | reverse complement strand
ACACAACACATACATATATATATACATATATACGACAGGCTTCTTTCAGTTTCCGTCTACCAAATCACTCACAAGGCATTGTCGGCCCGGGGCTATAGCAGAAGACACTTGCCCAAGATGCCACGCAGTGGGACTGAACCAGAACCATGTGGTTGGTTAGCAAGCTACTTACCACACAGCCACTCCTGCGCCTATTTGTTTGAACTGTTTGAAAAATTAAGAAGAATGACAAAAAAGAAGTCGAACTAGTTGGCTGCTTCTTCAGTAACATTTACAAACGCCGTATACACTTTATGGAAACAACATAAAAAAAAAACCTGTGTTTAAGGGATAGGAGATAAAAAGCCATATTACGAAAACACACACACACATACATGTATATATATATTTAAGTTATGTGTGTGTGTGTGTGTGTGTGTGTGTGTGTGTGTGTGTGTGGTGTGTGGGCTGTGTGGGGTGCATGTGTATGTATGTGTGTATGTATGTATGTGTGTGTGTGTGTGTGTGTGTGTGTGTGTGTGTGTGTGTGTGTGTGTGTATGTGTGTATGTATGTATGTAATTTGTGCTGTATACAAAACACGACCCTTTACCAATGTTCTTTTATATTTTGACAGATAGCCACCGTGAAGTGAAATCGAATTAATTTTCGATATCTTTTAGCCATTGTTATGGTAGAGGAGAGAGAGAGAGAGAGAGAGAGAGAGAGAGAGAGAGAGAGAGAGAGAGAGAGAAAGAGAGAGAGAGAAAGCTATACACTGAAACAAAAGTGGAAATAAGTACGTTTTATGTCCATCTTTGTTGTTTTAAGTCTATGAGCAATTTGTGTGCATGCATGCGCGCGTGTGTCCGTGTGTGTGTGTGTGTGTATAGATGCGTATACGTACGGATCGCTTACTACCGAACGAGATAAATAAATCGATAAATAGATATATTGATAGACAGATAAAAGTTTTTAATATCTGAGGTCAACTTTGCCTTTCATCCTTTCGGGGTCGATAAATAAAGTACCAGTTTCGTCTGTCCTTGTTTGTCCCCTCTACGTTTAGCCTCTTGTGGGCAGTAAAGAACTATATATATAATTTTAAAATAGGATAAAATCCTCATAAGAAATTATCAAGTAGTTAGCGAGAAAAACCTCATAAGAGAAAAAATCTGTAAATTTTTTCCACTTGAATATATATATTTATATTATATAGAGGGCATTATTACACATAAATGCCGCACGCTAGGATCTGCAGCTAAATTCTGTTTTTAAATGACTCGCTTCAAGACTTGCATTCGTTACGATATGTTTTTTGGTAGTTTTGACTTTAAGAGTCCCTCCTAGCGTGCGGCATTTATGTGTAATAATGCCATCTATATAATATATATATATATATATATATATATACTATATATATATATATATATATATATATATATATATATAATGTGTGTCTGTGCGTGCGTGCGAATGTTTGAATTATTTATTTATAAATATATCTTTTCATTTGTTTCAGCCAGTAAGGTGTATGCAGGGTGGGTCACTGCCACTGGATAATATTCATATATGTCTGAATGCATGCATAATATTTAAATTTTACATATTTCTATATACATAAACGTTTAGATATTTATATATCTAGGTATGTGTGTGAAATCTATGTATAAACATATCCTATATAGCGGTATTAATACATTTGTATGTTTGTATCTATATCTGTCTGTCTGTATGTATGTATATTTGTATATATGTCCTCATACATTGGAAATGCCCCTGCTAATTGGTATGCATCAGAAATTCCATAGTATCGTAGAGTTTGTATAAATAGATAAATGATAATTTTAGTCTTCATTTTGCACTTTCTCACTTATAACCTGATCATGAAAATTGACAGCCCTCTTTTTTATTGTCTAGGTGTGACTGTATGATAGGACACTTGCCTACCATATATTTCCCGGTTCAGTCGCTCTGCGTGGCACCTTGGGCAAGTGTGTGTGTATTTGTGTCTCTGTCCCCCACTACCGCTTGACAAGCGATGCTGGTGTGTTTACGTCCACGTAATTTGGTGGTTCTGCAAAAGGACCCAGTATAATAAGTACCAGGCTTTTAAAAATAAGTATTTGTGACGATTCATTCGACAAAAAAAAAAAAAATAAATAAAATAAAATCAGGGATTGCAATCCCTCTTTGGCCAGTGTATTCTATCTGCATTTCATTTAGTTTCGTGTATTAGTTAGTAGCTCAGAGCTTGAAATTTTCCAGCATTAAAATGCATGCTTATAACCTCTTGTTGCAGGTAAGCGATATCTCTACAGTTACATATCCCCTAAAAGGCTTTTGCATCATCTGCATTGCTAGCAAGGGTGGTTATCTGAGCAGTTGAGATTATGTCTGAGTGGGTCTCTATGAATAGCAGTGACCTTAACTCAGTGCCTTGTGGAACATCACTCATTGTTTGTGTTTCTTTGGAGGTGACGCCATTGGCCACTGCCGCCTCACTTCTGTCTTTTAAAATTTCATGTAGCCACTCACCAATTTTTATTTGACAAAATTACGCAGCTTATGGCATATCACATCGTGGTCGACTTTATGAAAAGCTTTTGCTAAGTCGAGATATTTCACATTCACATTTGAGTTGTTGAACAGCTGCTTTAACACTCAGTCGTTGTGCAGTAAAACCTCTGCGCTTCTGCTTGGTCGAAAACTATGCTGGATGTTAGTCATCAAAGGATGCAATTTGTTCCCTTCTGACTATTCGTTCGGCTACTTTGCTGATGTGTGAAGTTAGTGAGATAGGCCTCTGCAAAAGAATTTTATTTAATTCTTTTGCAGGAAGGATTGCTTCGACCGGATCGTGTTCTGTCCTTACCTTCGAAACACGCATTGAGTCGAACCAGGGACAGCTGATGAAGGGGAATATTCCTTGTATTGTTTGTCTTGTACTCTGTTTTTTCGTTGTTAAAAAAGTCCGTTCCTAGTTTGTTTTTATGTTTTCGTTTCTCGTTGTGTTCTACGTTTATTTGTGGTGTCCTGTACTCATATATATATATATATATATATATATATATATATATATATGATATATAATATATATATATATATATATATATAATATATAGATATATATATATATATATATATATGCATGTATATATACATACAGATGTAGGTACGTACATATATGTATGTATGTATGCATATATTGTATTTATTAAATTTATATACTGAGCGCCCTCGCGTCGTTTCGTTTCTTTTCTCCAAGTAAATTTATATATATATATATAATATATACATAGATAGGCATCGATCACTTTATATCCCACTTTTATACACGCACGCGCACTGATAGAGAAACATCACATATTTTATGCTCATACTTTAGGTTTATTTATGTTTTCCTATCTACTTATATGAGCGATTATGTGATAGAGAGGTAGAGATGCATTGACGAGAGTTAGAACGATAAAGAGAGGAAGTTGACAGAAGTAAAAATGTGTAAGAGCGAGATTTTTAAAATCGAAGTGAGAGCTATGGAAAACTAATTAGATTCAAAATTTTGATAATTACATAAGTCTATGACGGTTATTTATCAAGCAAACAAATATTTTAATGAAATTGTTCCTTCGCTTTTAAGACGAGTGTTTGTGTGTAAATACGCTTATGCTTGCGTTTGTGTATATGTGCGTGTTTGTATATATGAGTTTAAGAGCATGTGTGTCTTTATGTTGTGCACTGTATACATGTGCATCAAGGGAGGGTTATATATGTATATGGTTATAGATTAAAATATACTGTATTTATATGTAGTAAAGAAACGAAGTTAAACGGTATTGTATTCTTTAATCAATGATGATCTTTTCGGAGTGGCTGTGTGGTAAGTAGCTTGTTTACTAACCACATGGTTCCGGGTTCAGTCCCACTGCGTGGCACCTTGGGCAAGCGTCTTCTACTATAGCCTCGGGCCGACCAATGCCTTGTGAGTGGATTTGGTAGACGGAAACTGAAAGAAGCCTGTCGTATATATGTATGTATGTATGTATGTGTGTGTATGTTTGTGTGTCTGTGTTTGTCCCTCTAGCATTGCTTGACAACCGATGCTGGTGTGTTTACGTCCCCGTCACTTAGCGGTTCGGCAAAAGAGACTGATAGAATAAGTACTGAGCTTACAAAGAATAAGTCCCGGGGTCGATTTGCTCGACTAAAGGCGGTGCTCCAGCATGGCCGCAGTCAAATGACTGAAACAAGTAAAAGAGTAATCACTTGTCTCTATTTTTATCAATCAGCATGATGAGTTATACATATACAAAAATCACGTGAAGTCATCACATATTAAATGACAGTTCTACAAACTATTTCTTCCAGCTGGTTACAAAGGTGATATTTAAAAATGATACTGGTTTACATATAAGAATAATTTTTATGAAATATAATAAACGAGAAAGGAAGAAAGGAAACAGAATAATAAATTATAAACAGTAGGTTGTTACACTGTCAGAAATTCATTCAAGTGGAGAGACTATAGAGACAGGTTGTCTTTTAATTACCCTGTGTTCTATCAATTGTAAACAACAGGGCCACTAATATTGACATGTTGAGAACCTTCTAATTTATTGTATCTTTATACTAAAGATACAGAGATAAGAAGTTAGGAGTGAAAACGGAAATGTTCAAAGAAACGGTAGTTTACTACTATATATTCTCAGAATATTAAACAAAAATATATCATGTTAAAGATGAGTTTTAAAAGTAATGACAACAAGGGGCTAAAATAAAAGTACAGGATATAGTTTGAGATTGATATGAGTATTGTTGGAGAGGATAAGATCATTTACAATCGAACTAAATAAATAGATTGATTAGTTACGTAAGAAATTATGTAAGTGGGATATTTCGTGATGTAGAATATAATATACAGATTCACCTGTGATAAATTTGAAACCGAGACGATGAATAAGAAGGATATCATTAAAATTATTTAATTCAGTTAGTTAATCAGAATTTTTAAGAATGTTTGACTGGATTTTTAGGAACACGAGATCAATGAGTTGTTGCGCTGATTCATTAAGTAGACCTTTAAGACTTCTAATGCATCCATAAAACTCAGTTTACAGCTACCCTCGCTTCAATGGGTGCAAATTCAGTATGTATATTGTCCATGGTACTGAGTAACTAATATTCTTCATTTTGGGGTTGCAAATAAAGTTAGCTAGCGAAGTACTAAGTGCTTTTCGTTTATTCTTAAAGAAATGTACATGATTATATGATCAAAATTTAAATTTTGATGCAATGGTACCAATATAGTTATGTACCTTATCTGGTATCATAACTGAAGATTCGTGTATTACATTAGTTTTAAGACATTGGCTATTTAAAGGGCATTTATCAGGATTCCTTAAGTTACACGTGCTATATGAGAAAATATCAGTTGCCATGCAGTGATGGTGACAACCAAAGATACAAACAAACAATTTCTGTCTACTTATTCCACTCATAAAGTTATGCTCGATGTGAGAATATAGTATATACACTTGCCTAAGATGTCACACAGTGGGACTGAACCCAGAACCATATGGTTGGGAAGCAAGCTTCTTACCGCCCAGTCACACCTGCGCCTACGAGATATATATATATATATATATATATATATATATATATATATATATATATATATACATATATGTATGTATGTATGTATATGTATCTAAATGTACACACACATACACATATGTATGTATGCATGTAGCTTGTCGACGCTGCGAAGTCACTGTTATCCCTCTTTAATAAATATTCACTGAATAATCTTCAGTTTAATGCTAAAACATTTCTATTTTCAACTTTAGATTATATATATATATATATATATATATATATATATATATATATATATATATATAGTAGAAATATGTTATGAAAAGAAGATATAAAATACACGTGGAAATGTAAGGATAAAATATGAAAAATCAACGAAAATGCATATTGCAAATAGAAAAAGGCTATTTATGATAGGTAGTGACAAATATATACATTTAGATTGACTGAGGTAGTAATACGAGTCATAAAGGTCATTATTATGAGATGATTATAAGATGATAATAAAGTAAGAGAACAAAACGAACCAGTGGTTTACACGAAGGCTATTCATCGTTTGAACAACACCGGTTAATATACGGTGTCAGGTCTAATAGTTCCTGAGAAAAAAGATTATTTGTAAGGGAGGTAAGTAGTTCTGGAAATTAGAGATGTGAGTGATGTAGGTAGTGTATAGGGTTTAGTGGTTTCAATTGAATAGTTAGTGGTGTTCTGTATTGAGTTGTGTGTTCATATTTAGTTGGGGAGAAATTTGTTGATGAAAAATGTCTCTTTATTCAGCCTTTATTGCATTGTGGTGTTCTGTGAGCATTGGTAAAAGGGAAATATTTGGAAATTGGGATTAAGATACCTGGCACATCCTTCTATGTGTTCACTCACCTTTAACTGTCTGTATTGTGGATGACGGACTTGCTCTTTGTGAATGGTGATTCTTTGACGGAGCGAAATTCCTGTCTGTCCAATATAGAGTTTACCACATCATATGCATGTCATGACATAGATTACATTTGCTGAGGCGCAGGTGAAATTTGATTTGATCTTAAATATTTCTCCTTGTTTAAATTGGAATTCTGAACCCTCCAGAAGGTGGGGGCATGTTCCACAATTAGAACGTCCACATTTTGTCACTTTTGGCTCAGTAGTTAGTGGGTAAAGTCTAGCGCTGGTTAATATTCTTTTCAGTGACTTTGGTTGCTTTTTGCTTTTTATAATTTCATATGAGCTTAAAATTTCCTTCATTGTTTTGTCTGCTGTGAGGATGGGAAGGTTTTGGGTGATGATGTTGAAGGCTTCGTTGTTTCTGGGGTTATGTGTGGAGATGTACGGGAGTATTTTTAAGTCTTGTTTAGTATTTCGGCTAGTTTTCCTTAATCTTTGAATATCTATTTCCTTAGCTCTTTTGATGCCTTCATTTACTAATGAGATTGCGTAGTGTCTTCTAGTTAGTGTAGATCTAAGTTCAAGGAGTCTATGTTCACGAGTGTATGTATCGGAAACTATGGTGCAGATTCTTTTTGTTAGGTTAAAGGGTATGTTGATTTTTATGTGTTTGGGGTGGCAGGAGTTAAATAATAGGTATTGTTTAGAATCTGTGGGTTTATAAAAGACGTCTGTTTCTATGTGGTTGTTAACTATTCTAATTAAAATGTCTAGAAAAGGTAGTTGCTTACTGTTGTGTTCCATAGTGAATTGTATATTGCTGTGTATGTTGTTGAGCATGCTTTTGAACTCAAGGAGTTGATCCATGCTATCTTGCCAAAGCATGAAGCAATCATCTAAATATCTCTTCCAGTTCTCCTTTAAGTAGCAATTGAAAGAGGCGCCATATTTTTCTAGTGATGATTGGTATAACTTAAGTTCGTGGTAACCCATTACGAGGTTTGCAATCACTGGAGCAGCTCTGGTTCCCATTGCAATTCCGCATTTCGAACAAGAAATGATTGTTCAACAGGACGAATGTCAGTGCTTCAATTATAAAATTGGGGTTAATTCGACCTGGGATCTCTTCTGCGCATTTTTCTAGCCAAAATGTGATTGCTTTTATACCATAGTCGTGTGGGATATTAGTGTATAGATTCACCACATCGAAAGACACCAGTAGAGTTCCGTCCTTTACTGTCTTCGGGAGGTGGATATATATATATAGTGGGAATTTGCAAAAAAAAAGAACACAAAAGACGAAGACGCGTGTGTAAACAACAGACAGGTGTATTACTTTAACGCTCGGGAAGTGAGAAAGTCTTTTAAGTGACGAGCCTACGCTCTTCAACAGAAAGGAACACAGAAATAAACAGGGAGAGAAAATGAAAAAGGTTTAGTGGCTAGCGATCTATCATGCCGAATGCTGGACAGAGGGGTCACACAAGAGAGCTAGGAAGAAGGGGAGAGAATAAAGTAGTGGTGATCCCAAAACGAAGATGCGCATGCGTTTGTATGTGAGAGCGTGTGTGTGTGCGTGTGGATGGGCGCTGGTGACCTTGACGTGTGCGTGTGTGCATGTGTAGGTGTGTGGATGATAGTGTGGGTGCTGGGAAGTGATCAGTGGTAGTATGTGCGGGGTGGTGTGGTGTGTGGTGTGGTGGTGTGTGGTGTGGTGGTGTGTGGCGGTGTGTGGTGTGGTAGTGTTGGGGTGTGGGGGAAGCAAGGGTGGGGTATGTGTGGGTGTAAGGGATGGGGAATGGGATGGGATGTATAGGGATAGTGGGGTTGGAATTAGTAGGGGTGGGGCAACGAGGGAGGGGGTGACTAAGAAGAGATAAGGTAAGTAGGAGGGAAGAGAGGATGTAGGTGTCAGAGCAAGAGAGGGGAGGTGGGTGGGAGAAAGTAGGTGTGAGAGAAAGAGAGGAGAGAGGATGAAAGTTGACCCCATGTGGCGAAAAGGAGTGAAGAGAGAAGATTAATCCCTGTTCACGACGAAGACGGAGTCCGAATGACCCATGTGCAAGGACAATCCGAACACAGACAGGTGTTGTAAAGAATGACCGGTAGAGCGGAAATGGCGCGAGACCGGAGTGTCGTTGCCGAGTCTGATGTCCCGGAGGTGTTCCGCGAACCGGTCAACCAAGCGGCGTCCCGTTTGACCGATGTATAGAGGATGGAGAGAGCAGGAGATGCAGTAGATGACGTTGCTAGAAGTACAGGTGAAGGAGTCAGTGATATGATAGGGTCGATGATGGGTGCCCGTGAGGAGAGTGGTGTTGGAGAGGTAAGGGATAAGTGCGGCAGCGTGGGCGAGAGCAGGGTAACGAGCCAGGTTGGGAGGTTGAGTTAGGGAAGAAGCTGAGGACCAAGAGGTCTCTTAGGTTGTGGGCTCGTTTGAAGGAAGGGAGGGGTCGGTTAGGGAAGATGTGCGAAATGGAGGGATCGGACTTGAGTTGCCGGAAGGCTCGAAGAATGGTGCGTTGGAGAGGTAGGGTGGTGGGGTGGTAAGTGAGGGGAAACGGGAGACGGGCGATGGCGGGGCGGGTGTGGAGGGAGATAGCAGATGCACGGTCCACAGAACGTGCTCTGGCAAGGGCGGTGTGGATAGTGGTGAGGGGATATCCACGTAGGATGAAGTGGCGAACCATGAGTCAAGACTGAGTCTCAAAGTCATGGTCGTCACTGTAGAGCCCGCGTAGACGGAAGAATTGGGAATAGGGGATAGAAAGCTTGGTGTGTTTAGGGTGGGAGGAGGAGAAGTTGAGGTGTGAGTGTGAGTCTGTGTGTTTGTAGTGGTTGGAAGTGGTGAGAAAGGAGTGATGAATGCTGACCGAAATGTCGAGAAAGGCGACGGAAGTGTTGGAAATAGTGCAGAAGTGGGGGGCAGGATGGAAAGATTTGACAAAAGAGAGGAAGGAGTCTCTCTCTCTCTCTCTCCTCTCTCTCTCTCTGTTTCATATATATATATTATATATATATATATTATATATATATATATATATTATATTATATATTATTATATTATCTAAAGTTGAAAATAGAAATGATTTAGCATTAAACTGAAGATTTATTCAGTGAATGTTTATTAACCTTTTGCCTGAGGGATGACAGTGACTGCTCAGCTTCGACAAGCTACATGCATACCGTAACAGTATAGAAGTGCATGTATTAAATTATACACCTGCTGCAAAAAGAAAAAAACACACATCTATCTACGTACCCTGTCATGTTTAATATATCAATGGCAAATAGTGCACCACTAACTATTAATTATTTATTGCTACATTGCACACCTGTAACTGTAGAGTAGCTAATGAATGACCTCTTTATAGGAACAGCTTTACTCATAACTATATTAAAAATTTATAGACTCTTCTTCTATCTTGAGAAATAGGTATTCAATGCATAAACATTCATTCTCTAATATAAACAGATTCACTCGACACCATTAACCAATCACATTTGAATTTTGAAATCAAAAGGTATTGATTTTAAACTCGAGTGGAGTGTCATGACGTATATTTCGACTGTGCACAGATAAAGATACTGTGATATTATTAGCAGACGATAATCTTTTAAAGAAACGAAATTTTCAAAATTTACAAGGCCTAAAATACCGGCATTAGACAGAATAAGAAAATGAACGCTACTCAATCTAGTAGTATTTCAACTAATACTGTAAATTTTTCATTAAGAGCTCTCTCCTAAATATTCACCTGGTGTATTCTTTCTTATTATCACTCAGTCCTTATACTTATTTGTATCAAATACTTATATTATAAACTTCATTTATCCTGCACATACTTAATGTAAATTATTTATCTAATTACTAATAATAATATAAATAATAAAAACCCATAAAATATTAAATATTATATTCAGCTTTAAACTGTTATTATATACATACATGTATGTGTGTATGTGCGATATGTGTGTGTGTGTGAGAGAGAGTGAGTGAGTTTGTGTGTTTGTTTGTTTGTTTGTTTGTTTGTTTGTGTGTGTGTGTGTGTGTGTGTGTGTGTGTGTGTGTGTGTGTGTCTATTTCTGTATACGGAATATTTGCATATGATTATCGTCTGGATATATACACATTAACCGCGGTATTCGTCCTAAGATAATATCTCTTTATCTCAGTGTTCAAAAACACAAATACACATAAGTAGCAGACAAGTAGCCATGGTAGCTTTCAGTGTTATATCTGCATTAAGTATGATATACAGTTTACTACCTTACACATACTCATATTTTATCTATTATATTTATAAAACGATATATACATATATATGAAGTAATAATGTGGCAGAATCAATCAAGTGATAGTGGCAAAACGTAATCGGTTAATCTTTAGCCACAACTCGGCTCCTATAAAAAATACGGATGACTTAATCATTGATCAATAAGATTTATTAATCACTACATCAAATACAATTCATCTCATATCGAGATTAGACAGAAAATTCCGATAAGGTGACAGGTGCTATACAATTGCATCTCGAAAGCAACAAAATTGCTTATTATGCGATAATCAAATTTGTACACAAAAGGGGTGGAACAGGTAGTTCACTATTACAGCCATTTTAAAAGCACATTTGGTGCGTCTTACGTAGCTTTACAAATGTGTTGTAGCCGTCTGGAATACTTTTTTTTATCAGGTCGCCGTAATAGAGAATGCAAAGAAAAGCCGGGATAGCAGAAAGAATTAAAAAAAGATGTGAGTGGAGGTTGGAATTGGTAAAGAAACGATTGCGTGTACTATTCACCGATTAACTTAGCAAGATAGATAGAGATGTAGTTACATTTTGTTATCAGCATACTCAAATTATTGCAATGGCTGCAGTAGATTATAATTTCATTAAAATGTGTGTGTGGCGTCAATAATGGGCAACCGGAGCGGTAGAAGCTGTGATGTTTATTGCTTAGGGTAGATAAATATGAGTAATAAAAGTTCATATGGGGAAAAACAGGGAAGAGGAAAGAAGAAGATAATGAAAAAGGAAAATACTTTCAAAGTAAGGTAACGGTAGTAGGTTACTTGAGTAGGGCACGCCGTTGGTTCTTTCCCCGATTCCAATCTCCACTCTTTTTTTAAAAATTCTTTTTGTTAGCCTGACTTTCTTTTACATTCTCCATTACGATAGACTATTTTCAACTAAGCAGTCGCATGTACCTGATGAAAAAGTACATAATACGGGTACAAGACATTCGTAATGTTACGTAAGATGCACCCGATGTGCTTTTGAAACAGCTGTAGTACTCGACTACCTCTTCCATCCCTTTTATTTACAGATTACATATATATATATATATGTGTATATGTGTGTGTGTGTGTGTGTGTGCATATGTGCGTATGTGCGCGCGCGTATGTATACATACACACATACATACACATATTACGCGCACACATGAACATAAATGTTACTGCGTGTGCGTGCATATGTGTGTGTGCGTGTGTATAGACTTTGTGTATGCATGTGCTTATTTCATAAGTGCATGCGAGGGTGGGTAGTAGGGACGCGTGTGTACATGCATGTTTATTTAAATGTCTATGTGTGTGAATCTCACTAATGTGTCGTGTATGTGTGTACGTGTGGCCGGCTGCGTGCTAATTACTCTATCGTTCCAGTTGTTATAACAGCTGTGCTTCATAACAGTAGCAAAGTAAGCAGAATTGACCTCATTTTTTTTTCTCTCTCAAACTCTTCTCACCTTATTCCACTCACTATTCTTGCTATATTCAGTTTTTATTGTTTTAGTTTTGATAATTTGGCTGTCTTATGTCTGCGGGTTTGTGATTGGAGTGTATTTGTTTCAGTCATTAGACTATGGCTATGCTAGGGCACCACTTTCAGGAGTATTGCCGATTATATCGGACACGCTACTTGTTTAGTACTCACTCACTTTGCAAACACCGTGAGATAGAAGCAAAGTCATCCTCGGCTAAATGACGTTAACTGCCGCGGAACAGAATTTACAAGATATCTTTGTCGGCACACTAATAATTCGATCCCACATCGTATACATAGATGCATTCATACATAATGTATAAATCCATCTATCCCTATGCATATGAATATGTGTGTGCGTGTGCGCGCGCGCGTATATTTGTGTATGTCGGTTTTAAGTGAAATGACGTAAAGCAAAGTCAATTTTCTCTTAGTTTTAATGATATATACAGGAGTTACATTTCCACCATATATTTCTAGTCACAATAACTATTTCTAAATTAAAACTCAGAACACTTCTAATATCAAAACATTGATATATATTTGTGTGTTATGAATATATTAAAGATAAATAAAAATCAATAAGAATTGTTAACTTGAAGAATACGTCCATAGTTTGTCAAACATTATTTCTCTTTTCTTCGTATAATTTTTGTAACAATTTCATCGAATCATTAACCAGCTCTCTCTCTCTCTCTCACTCCCTCACTCCCTGAGGATATCTCTCGGTAAAGATGGGCATAGCTTTATCAAAATGCTGTAAATCTTTAGACAAATCTTTAGTTGTTCAAATTCGTACTTGTTTCGCATTCTCACTCTTGTCACCTTCTTCAGCTTGGTGCTGTTCCATCTCCACGGCATCCTCATTAGATATTTCTTTATCATGTGGCTCAAGTAATTCCTCAATATTTTGATTCCTTTCATTAAATCCGACCTGCTATGCTATTTCAGTAATCTCCTATTGAACATTTTTATTGACTCTTTGTCACTCGGGAAGTCTGCAATACAATCTGGACAGATTTTATCATAGACAAATTTCATTGTGGCTGTTTTCACTTCTTGCCATATCACTGTCAAATTTTCAATGGTATTCATAATATGGCAGCCCCGTCAAAATTCTTTTACTGGTAGTTTAATTTTTCTATCTATAGTCTTAAGTACTTGCTTAAAGGTGCCCCGCAAATAGTAGGCTCTGAATGTAGCAATAATCCCTTAACTCTTTACGTCTAAACACAATCAGTCAGGTTGATTCATAAGTTGAATCATTATCTTTCAGTTCATCCAGATTAGATAGCATTGTTTGCAAGAAGCAAGGTTTTATTTTCAAGGATCTTCGTCTGACAGTATTCTTTGACAGTTGGACCAAAACATAAAGTAAACCAATTTGGAACGCTGTTCTGGTGATCTACTCCTTTTTATTTGATTGGCATAAATTTAGAAGCTGAGATTTAGAGAATGATAAACATGAGGCTTCAACTTTAGATCTCCTGAAGCATTCCAACCATGCGATCTTTGGCAGCCTTGAAACTAGGTATAGATTTTTCTTCTTTAGAAATCCAAGTTCGTTTTGGCATTTGTTTCCAAATAAACCTGTCCCGTCAACGTTAAAAATTTGGTGTAGTGAGTATCCTCCTTAATAATATTTTCCAGTAAAGTTGGAAAAGTAGCTGCTGTTTTCTGTCGGAATTTAAGAATTCTCCTGTTATCTGTTTACGAGGCAATTTTATACGATTCGTTAAACATCCCAATCAACCACAGCATGCCATGACGTTTTCACATTAAGAAACCCTGTGCATTTTTTAAATAATCATATAAACTTATTTTTCATTTGTATTGTGTACTCTATCCATGTTTGAAAGTCTTTCCATATGTTGGTTTTCATATCTAGTTCAAAGGTGTTACACTGAGTACAAACTTAATTTGTTTTTTCGGTATTATTGTATATTATTTGTACAATTGCTAAGGGAAGACCGAGAACCCTTCCAATATATGCAGCTTTGCTATCCAAAGTCGAATCTCTGTAACACTTCTCATTTAGTTTCTAATGTTACACATGTTGCTCTATTATTACGATTTTGCATGTGTACGAACCCTCAGACAGCAGTGGTACACAATTCACTTTTACTTTCCTCAACGAGGAAAAAAAAATCAATAAATATTTGCAAAGTCAAAATTCGAAGGGTCACCACCGCGTTCAAAGCAAAACAAATACAAAATCTGACTAATTCCGAATCAGGCAAACTTCATAATGCTTTATTTATATATTTGGCTCAATTCATAATTTTCATTTAACACCATGTCTAAAGATAAATTATTACTGGAAATTTGAAAGGAAACATTTTGCGCCAAGTACATCTAAGAAGGATCAAACAAACTTTACTGCAAGGCCTATTCTAATTTATATCTCTTAAATATAATTTTGTTCTTTGGCTTTCTTATATTTTAAGCGCTGTCGTATCTTATAAGACTTGCATCTACTCTGAATTAGCCGGTAGACGTATCTTAAATGACGTTCGTGAAAAAAAAAACAATGATGAATAATTACTATCATTATCCATCATTGTTTATTTATTATTTATATTGTAGCGAAGTGGACAAAAAGTAACGAGTTACAAAAGAAAACAATAATAAAAGTAAACGAAATTTTAGTTTGAAAGTATACACTTGGTGAATTTTATTTACTGTATTTGATTTTGTATCATTTCACACCGACGTCAGAACGAAACGCCCTTAAGTGATTATTGCCTGTATGTGTATGAGTGTGTGTGTACATATAAATACATATGGAAAGACACACATACACATATATAGATAGATAGATAAATATATATATGTGTGTGTGTGTGTGTGTGTGTGTGTGTGTGTGTGTGGATAGATAGATATATTTATGTGTGTGTGTGTATTTTCTATAGCTCCAAATTTGAAGACCAGAGTACACTGTAGACGTGATGTTAGAAGAGAGAGAGAGAGAGAGAGAGAGAGAGAGCGAGAGCGAGAGAAAGAGAGAGAGCAAGAGACGGGGTGGGGAGGTACGTATTTGTATACGGTGATAGCTTTTGAGTTGGCTTACTGCGTGTGGATCTCGAGGAAAAGCATCCGGCATATATGTATGCATTCATAGTTTTAGCTATTTTGCGCTCTGTGAACTAAAATTGTATTGCCTTGGTTCACGTGCATTAATCAAAAATATTCCTCCATCAAAGCTCTCTGTAAGGTATTTTCCATTACTTTTCTGAAATCCTTATTATTTTTAGGGGATTTTTCTGTTCTGCCCGTCACTGAGCCAGTTTATATGACAACCACTTAAGATGTCCGCAACAGCTATTATTGTAGGGCTAAACGTCTTTAGTTCAACAGAGAATGATCAGGTGATGAGCAGCCGAAATACTTCGGTGTCTAATTCGGGAAGTAAGTTATGGTAAATATTCCAAATTTTCTGTATGTAGTATATGTGAGGTTCATTCTTGTCGTTCGGTTAATTCACATAGTCATAAAGTGAATGTTTTGACTACATGCTGAGTCATTGTGCACTCTCGGTGATCAAATATCTCGCTTAGATTAATAATAAGTTTAATGCTTCGGTTCAGATATCAGGAACTGCATTGTACGGTATATCCTTTAAGACGGTAGGATGAAGTTTGAGGGAGTTTCGCTGCTATTTCTGCAGATGTAACGATAATGTAGGAACTCAAGAAGAGCCGACAGCGAAAGGCACCATTTTACATAGGGAAAACTATTGTCCAACCACCATATTGTTGGTAGAACAGATAACAGATACTTTCGTCTGCTTGAAAACATCTCCCCATCCTTCACCTTGGTTACGTCAATTACAGTAGGTTTTGAACTCAAGGCGAAAAAGCACTTCAGAATTTGTATCATCGTTTTTATACTATCTAAAGATACGTAGATCTCATATTTTTAATGATCAGAGAACTGAAGTTTTGATTTTAATAAAATGTCGTTACAACTTCTGCTGCTGCTGATAATGATAACGATCATGATGCAGTGGTGATAATGTAATGGTGGTAGTTTATATATATGTATATATATATATATATATATATATATATATATATATATATATATATATATATATATATATATATCATAAAAGTTCATATTTATAACGGAGAGAAAATGTGAGAGGGAAAATATTCATGCTTTCTTGATGACTAAATGTATAAATACCTTTAAGATAATTTTTTATGGTAATAATAAACTGAATTAGAAAAAATTATCTCAGCTAGCATAAAACAAAATGACAAAAATAGTAACAATTATTAAATGTTATAATTAGCTTTATGGCTGATGTTTCGTGAATATTATCTAATAGCTATATCGACCATCTGCCAGTATAATTTTATGTTACTTTTTTTTATGATAATTACAAGAAGGATATCTGCGAGTCTGAGATATATATATGCAGGCTATATATTTTCACATTTGAGTTCTGTTAACGGAAGTACAAAAAAGCCACAGCTGGTCATAGTAACAGAGTGCTAGGCAACCAGCTAAAAGATTTGTGATCCGTGGATAACATTCTTATCTTTTATAAGAAAATAGGAAGTTGAGATGGAAGATGTCTGTTGTAAATTAGAGACCACATTTCGATTAGTGTCCTTTGTCAAGTTTTCGTTAACAAATCAACCTATTCTGTGTTTTATTTTTAACTTGATTTTTGCCAACACAACGCTCCCTTTCTTCTTAAGACACCTACCTTTCTTATCACGGTACAAATTTATTTAATCTTATGAATTTTATTTATCGTGTTTTATTTATTTATTTTACTGACATACATCATCACTAATTTCTAACCCAATAATTTTACCTATTATCCTTTAACTCTCAGATATCCAGAGTGTTAGCCTTCGCATCTGTTATGTGTAGAGCACCCCACTCAGACATCAGTATAATCTTCTAGGCGTCGAAATCGAATCATCTCCGATAATGGACAGCACAAACCGAAAGGCAGAAAACATTACCCTCACTCCACTGACTCCGCTAAAAGAACCACTAATTAGGCCCATTGGATATCTCTTTGAGATCAAAATGTCAAATGAAGCTATTCAGAAATGCATGTTCAATAAGAAGCAAAACAAATGTAGTTATGAGTAAGTATTACTGGGCAGAAACAGTCTCCCGCTGTAGGCAATGACAATACGTGAGATTTACGAGTGTTATGTTGGCTTGCAGTATAGCTTGAAGAAAGGTTGTGAGAAATCATTATCTTAAATCACTAATATTCTAATCATCATTTATCTTCTCCGTCAGCATAATTGTTGTTTTTATTATTCGAATTCTAAGTTAAAACCAATTCACTTCATTTACACTGCAAGGAAAGAAATGAAAATCGCTACTTCTCACTTTTTCTTTTTAACTTCAAAGGCGTTATTTTATTTTTTTTTCAGGAATTATGACAGAGTTGGAAAATTGCATGAACGAAAAACCAAAACAGTAAACCCACACACCTGAAAGACTGATCTTCCTATCAAATATATTAATATTGTACAATTTAACTTCTTCAAAGAGTATACCATTTCTTTCTCTTCGTAAGCCTGATCTCTAGATATACTTCTTTCACTTCTCTTTCTCTCTTCCTCACTATCTATTTCATTCTTTATATATATATATATATATATATATATATATATATATATATATATATATATATATATATAATATATAATATATATATATATTGGCCTGCTCGCTTAGTCAGCGGGGTGGCGTCATTCGAAGGCTAAAACAATGCGAACGCATTGTGACCAGCGATGTGTAACAACATCTGATGGTCTGGTCGGTCACGTGATCACGTGATATATATATATATATATTATATATATATATTATATATATATATATATATATAATATATATATATATATATATATATATACATACATATATGATATATTCTTTATATGATACGCATACATCACATATCACATTCTATTGATTATATTTACTGATAGAATAGATATGTATAATATCATATAACATATTTTAATAAAATATAGTGTATTTCACATGTATGTCATAGCATATGATACATATATGACATAAATCATGGATTTTTATACATTTTATTAATTTATTTATTCTAATTTTATTTATATATTTATTATAATTTTTATCTACTTCCAGAATTTAAGTGTCTGAGCCCAACACCAACCGAGTCCAACTTTACTTAACATCCTTCTGTGATGATCTAAACAGTAAGTACGGTTTACAAATATCACTGGGTTCTGCGCTTAACTAAGCAATTCATAAAAGAAAACGGTTGGTAAATTACAATATCTGTATAATAAACATACTCCAGCTACACTATTCAGATTTTCTTACTGTTTTATCTCAAAGACTAGAATAAATGAAAGCTGTTATAATATTCACGTCTTTCCCGAAAGCATTGTCTGCGTTAGAATTGAGGGCAGAGGAACAGGAAAGGAACGTCTACCCTTAATATTGTAAGAGTTCAATCACATTTAACCTCTCCCCACCCTGTATGTGTGTGTATGTGTCTGTGGTGTGTATCTGTGTGTGTGTGTGATGTATCTAGGTGTTTGTCTATATATATATATACATATCTTGGGCAAGTGTCTTCTGCTATAGCCCCGGCCGACCAATGCCTTGTGAGTGGATTTGGTAGACGGAAACTGAAAGAAGCCTGTCATATATATGTATATACATATATAATATATATATATATATATATATATATATATAATATATATATATATATGTGTGTGTGTTGTGTGTGTGTGTCTGTGTTTGTCCCCCTAGCATTGCTTGACAACCGATGCTGGTGTGTTTACGTCCCCGTCACTTAGCGGTTCGGCAAAAGAGACCGATAGAATAAGTACTGGGCTTACAAAGAATAAGTCCCGGGGTCGATTTGCTTGACTAAAGGCGGTGCTCCAGCATGGCCGCAGTCAAATGACTGAAGCAAGTAAAAGAGTAAAAGAGTAAAGAGTATATATATTTATACATATACAAACAAACATAGAGCTACATATACAGGCACTTACATACACACATGCATATAGTTAATGCAAGAGGAGAATATATATCTATTTAAAATTTTATGCCTTTACCCATTGTTTCAGTAACAGTAATAAATACCACTTTATCAGAAAACAAAATGTTCAAAATGTCTGAAAATATTAAACCAAAGACTGTTTATACAATAAGAGTTATCAGAAGGCAAAACACACAAAAAAGAAGGAATATGAAAATTCGAAAAAAAAAAGAAAAAATTCAACTCTTTAAGGGTTAGATACGTTATTACTTTTATGTATGAATACACACATACACACACACACACACACATTTATACATAATAAACACATACGCACACACATACACACATATACCTATGCATACATGTATATATATACATACCTGTATTTGTATATGTGGAGGTGTATGGCTTAGTGGTTAGGAGTGGTGCACTCATGATCATAAGATTGTGGTTTTGATTGCTGGACTGGGTGGTACATTTCACGTTGCTCCATTCCAGTCGACTGGCAAAATTGGGTAATACTGCGTCAGGCCGTATGTATGTATGTATGTATGTATGTATGTAGTTATTTACATTTTTCGCCAGTCCGTTGTCCCCCCACATTAGAGAAGCATAAGATTATATTCTGTCAAGGCATTGTGGAAGAATAATTATTTACGCTAGACATATAATCATAAGACTAATGCAACAATATTGAAAAAAAGATATATAATAAAACAAGATTACTTGTTCTGGAAGTGGCAGTTTTATTTTCGTTTATTACTTGATGTCTAATACAGATAATTATTCATACAAAATTCTACTGTATGGCGATGTCCCGCCGTGTTTTAAAACAAAAGCTTCTAATATACCTATATACATATAGACATTTATATACAAACAGTTATATCCGCATGTATGGATGCAGTCCCCCCCCATACACACTCCTCTCACTCACACACTCGCACTTACACATACAATCTCTCTCGCTCACCACCCCACATACACTTACGCTTTGGGTATGCACGTTGCCCTGGAGATAGTGTTTTTAACAGGGACGTAAGCTTGTCTGCAGGAATTAGTAAACTAAAGTATCTGCTGAACCTGCCTGAAACAGCAGTTAAATTTTTTCAAGTCACAGCCTACCACCTTTGAAATGGAAGGACACATTGTATAATGCAGTGCTATTTATTGAAAAGTCGATACGACTTTTTAGAATAAGCGTATCCCTTCAGTAACTTTTTAAAAAATTGTTTTCATTTTTCAATAGTTTTGTAAGAATATTATATGTTCCAAGTATCAGAGATTACAATTCACAAAGGAAATTATCAAAAATTATCGAAAATTTTAATTTTTTTCTGTCCTGCTAAGCAGAATGAGAGGCAGGCATCAGACATCAACATCAGAAACAGAGAGATAAATAAGACCCATATAGCTATTTATATAAAAGGTACTATTAAAATTGGATGGTCGATTTATATTAGAATTAAGTATAGACTTAATTGTTTTCTGGGAAACATTAACAAAAAACATTGTTTTAACAGTGCCATGCTCTTTACTCTTTTACTTGTTTCAGTCATTTGACTGCGGCCATGCTGGAGCACCGCCTTTAGTCGAGCAACTCGACCCCGGGACTTATTCTTTGTAAGCCCAGTACTTATTCTATCGGTCTCTTTTTGCCGAACCGCTAAGTGACGGGGACATAAACACACCAGGATCGGTTGTCAAGCAATGCTAGGGGGACAAACACAGGCACACAAACACACACACGCATATATATATATATATATATATATATATATATATACATATATACGACGGGCTTCTTTTCAGTTTCCGTCTACCAAATCCTCTCACAAGGCTTTGGTCGGCCCGAGGCTATGGTAGAAGACACTTGCCCAAGATGCCGCGCAGTGGGACTGAACCCGGAACCATGTGGTTGTTAAGCAAGCCACTTACCACACAGCCACTCCTGCCATACCAAAATTTCATTAAAACAACATAAAGAAATTCCTCAATATGCACGCTTACAGGCACCTATATTCATTGTACATTCTACTGATGTGTTAAGTATTTAAAAAATAGCAGCTGAAGTGCACCGTTCCTGCGTACTATAACTCAGCAAAAAACACCATTGAGACAACAGCTCCGTTGTTTGCATGTCCACATACGATAGTCACCACAGTTAATATGAGTAACGTTACACTCCTGAACGATTAATGAACTGTAGAGAAAGAACCGACAGAAAGTGGTGACGTTGCTCCTGTGGATTCACTCACACTGTACGAGCCAATTCCTTTCTTTTCTTTTTTGATAAGAGGTATTCGAGTTGCCCAGTAAATGATTCAAATATCCTCAGAGCGACATGATTTTCGTCTTCAGTTTCTATTGCAGTTTACTTTCATTCTTTAGGGCAATTTACTCTCACTTTTTAAAACTTGGAAATATGATCATGTAAATTGGTCAAAGTAGGGTTCACAAGTATTTGACGCAATTATTAGAAGGAATTAGAATGAATTGTAAAGGAAGTGTTATTTGGGAAATAGTTATGTTACTGTAAGTGCTTGTGCGTGTGTGTGTGCTTGTATGTGTGTGTGTGTGCTTGTATGTGTGTGTGTGTGTATACATGCTTGTTTAAGTAGGACGTGCTTACAGTAAAGATACAATAATACACTGCAACATCATACATATATATATATATATATGATGTATATATATATATGATGTATATATATATGATGTATATATATATATGTATGTATATATAAATGTAAATGAATACACACACACATGGTACTCTATGTGTGTGTGTGCGTGCGTGCGTTTGTGTGTGCATGTGTGTGTATGCGTGTGTGTGTGTGTGTGTGCATAGGGTTAATATTTTTAAAAGAAAATCAGTCTCGTGCCTGCAGGAGCATTATACCAGTGCTTATGTCGGTTTCCGAAGTATAACCGACGACTGAGAATACAAGATCTCTCACCCGGACGGGACGAGACGCTCCTAGTCACGAAGGTAATCACTCGCGACAATTAGTGCACAAGTACCCATTCTTGTCAAAATGTATGCGCGCGCGCATGTGTGTAAATACATTTATATATGTATATATATAGATAGATAGATATAGACACACACACACACAATATACATGTGTTTTTACACATACATATATGTATGTGTGTATATATATATATATTTCTTTACTGCCCACAAAGGGCTAAACATAGAGGGGACAAACAAGGACAGACAAAGGGATTAAGTCGATTACATCGACCCCAGTGCGTAACTGGTACTTTATTTATCGACCCCGAAAGGATGAAAGGCAAAGTCGACCTCGGCGGAATTTGAACTCAGAACGTAACGGCGGACGAAATACAGCTACGCATTTCGCCCGGCGTGCTAACGTTTCTGCCAGCTCACCACCTTCAAAATATATATATATAATATATATATATACACACACATATGTATACATACATTTAATATCTATGAAGTTTGTACGTGTATGTGTATGTGCTTGTGTGTGAAAGTGTGCATGTTTGTGAAAGTGTGCATGTGTGCATAGTTAAAAAAATAAACGTGCCAAAACTGAGACAAAAATAATGGATGAAGCATGGGAAATACTGCAAGAGAACGATATGAAATGGATAGCTTCTGAAAATGAGAAACGAATGTAGCTTTTGGATGGAAATGACGTCAATTGCCTGCTGCACATGCATTAGAATGAATTGATACAAGAACCGTCGTATTGAGAACGACACTCTAATATTGTTACTTTCTACCCGTATTGTTTCTACGCATACACTATACGACATGATGGAAGTTCTGGACGAGCATGTATGTATGTATGTTATACATGTATGTATATATGAATGTTTATATATAGGTATCTATTTATGTATAGTTATCAGATGTTGCTACACATCGCTGGTCACAATGCGCTTCGCATTGTTTTAGCCTTCAAATGACGCCACCCCGCTGGCTAAGTGAGCAGGCCAGCAGAAGAAAGAGTGGAAAAAAGTTGTGGCTAAAGAGTACAGCAAGGTTTGCCACCACCCCCTGCCGGAGCCTCGTGGAACTTTAGGTATTTCGCTCAATAAATACTCACAACGCCCGGTCTGGGAATCGAAATCGCGATCCTACGACCGCAAGGCCGCTGCCCTGACCACTGGGCCATTGCACCTCCACATGTATATTTATATTAATATATAGGCGCAGGAGTGGCTGTGTGGTAAGTAGCTTGCTTACCAACCACATGGTTCCAGGGTTCAGTCCCACTGCGTGGCACCTTCGGCAAGTGTCTTCTACTATAGCCTCGGGCCGACCAAAGCCTTGTGAGTGGATTTGGTAGACAGAAACTGATAGAAGCCCGTCGTATATATGTATATATATATATGCGTGTGTGTGTTTCTGTGTCTGTGTTTGTCCCCCAAGCATTGCTTGACAACCGATGCTGGTGTGTTTATGTCCCCGTCACTTAGCGGTTCGGCAAAAGAAACCGATAGAATAAGTCCCGGGGTCGAGTTGCCCGACTAAAGGCGGTGCTCCAGTATGGCCGCAGTCAAATGACTAAAACAAGTAAAGGAGTAAAAGAGAATATATATGTATAAATGCATGTATGTATGCCTATATATATATGTATATATGAGCGTAGATGTGTTTGTGCATGCGAATGTAGTAAAGGTAGGTTGTTATTGGGCTCTTGGTTGTTGATACGTGGGTTCAATACTTAGACTGGGTGGCATATTGTGCCCCCGAAAAAGGCACTTTGTTTCACGTTGCTCCAGCCCGTTCAGCTGATGATGAATACCTGTGACAGCTGGAAGTTAAAGCTTCAAGTGCCTAGCATCTCATTAGGAGGTAAGGCTTTTACTCTCTGTTACCAAAACGCCTAGTCTAGATAAGCTCCAACCTCATGAATGTGTAAGCTTGAAGCAGATTTTAAACTTATACATACATGTGCCCGCGCACACACGCACACACACGCACGCACACACACACGCACACACACACACACACACACACACACACACACACACACACACACACACACACACAGACACACACACACACACACACACACACACACACAATGCTTGTGATTTTCAGTGAGTGAGTACGTGCACGATTCAGGCTTTGTTGATTTATTCTTAATATCAGAGACAAGCCAACAATCGCAATTAGAAAGTCAAAACTTTTTAACTCGAAAAGCGTTGAGAAGCTAAAAGTGAGAGACTTAATGGAACAGACAGTGATTATTGAACGTTGAAAAAAGAAAAAGATGTCAATAAAATAAACAGTACATTAAAAGAGCATGTATAAAAATTACCGCATATAAATCATGTTTTGTTATGCTTATTTCAATAAACAACTCTGAATTTTATACGTGTGAGTGTTTTTTTTTTTTTCAGTATCAATATCATCATTAAAAACATATTACAGTTTACACAGTTGGCATGGGTAACTTGCAAAATCATTCTGCCGTGTAAACCAAGGAATATGTACTCACGAACACAAACATTTAATATATAATATAAGATAATATAATATAATATACAGGATTATGTATACATTTATGTATACACACGCGCGCGCGCGCTGGTGAGAAATAGATGATAGTAAGGAGTGTGATATATATATTATATAATATATATATATATATATATATATATATATATATATATAATATATATACATATATATATATATATATTATATATATATATATTATATATATATATATATATATATATATATATACTACATATACTTACACACATAACTTTATACATACTTACAGACTATCATACATATATAAAAATATTATTTGAAAGATGTTTGAACATTCCTGCAACCCAAGTTTGTTTATAATCCACATTCTGTAATACTGGAGGATGAAGAGAAACATCTTAGTAAGAAGAAAGGATACTTCTTGGTTGTCTCACCTCCATTAAAAAATTGGGTTATCTCCCCACGTTTTATGAAAAATATCGGTACTTTTGGTTATCTCCCTCACCTAAAAAATTTGTTTTAACCCTCAATAAAACAAAAACAAACAAAACAATGAAAAAAAATCAATAAACATGAAAACTAAAAAAATTAATAAACAGGATAACTGAAAAAATTAAACATCATATTGAATCTAATAACATTTTTATAACAAATCACACCATGCCTACTGAGGAGGCCAAACGTCAACAATGTTGAAGTATTGAATCAAAAGGATCTAACACTTTTAATCCAATCTCTTGTCGCCACAAACTCGATTTTCTAGTGGGGAGGTAGTCCAATTTATTAATGGTAATTTTTAAATGCAGGTGAGAAAGTACCGAAGTACCGAAGAAAAGTCTAACTTAATTCTGGTTTAATATTTCGAACGAAAGTAAAGATCTAAATTACAATGATACAT
>NW_021835838.1:0-7500 GCF_006345805.1 Octopus sinensis | reverse complement strand
GGTGTTATTCAAATCTTTTTACTTCCGACATATGTTTCGACGAAAACATTGGTATTATTCCAGAAGGAGTAAAATGATGTAGCACAATGCAATCTTCTCATCAGGAAAAGAAAGAAACCAAACACATCAGTAAGATATTTTTAAGAGAATGTGATGACTGCGTATATGATGAAAGGAATGCTAGCAAGTTTTTTTTTTAAACCGTTGATATAACATCAAAAGCAGTTTATAGAAAGAGAAGGAGTAGAAAGAAAGAAATGAGCAAAAAACGAATAGTAGAGAGATATAGAGCGATAGGTGAACAGGAATAAAGCTTAAAGGCTTGGAAGTAGATATATTTAGTAGAAGTGAAATGTAAGAATACAGTTAAAGGTCGAATTTTATAGAATGGTAGAAATCACTTATAGGAACTAAAGGTATGTTTTTACCAATGTTTGCAACGACAAACGCGTTCTTTAAACATGTTTACAAGAGGATTCTCTTAGAACAGAATGAAATACATTCATCGTTACAAAGCGGGGCAGAAAGATTTACCTTTATCATACAGAAATGATTTATATATATATATATATATACCATACATATAGTTATGTATATATACTATATATATATATATATATATAGATATATATATATATATATATATATATATATATATATAATATATATATAATATATATAGATATATATAATTATATATATATATATATAATATACTAATATATATATATATATATATATGGCCTGCTCGCTTAGCCAGTGGGGTGGCGTCATTTGAAGGCTAAAACAATGCGAAGCGCATTGTGACCAGCGATGTGTGGAACCATCTGATAGCCTGGTCGGTCACGTGATATATATATATATGGTATATCTATATACACCACACGCACACAAACATACACATATGCATCATCGATACTAAGAATGTAGAATTCATTGGCACGTTCCAATACAAAGCATATTGGTCATTTAAGATTTTTCCTCAACAGATGATTATCTACGAGAGGAATGGCCTAATATGCATTAATGTGTTGTAAACAATAGAAAGTATAAACATATCTATTAAAATCATTTATTGGCAAATGTTTCGATATCTAAAGATGATACACTCGGATTATGGTTTCTATTGAAGATTTTAAACATATGGATAAGTATCTTGCCCATACCGTTGATCGATCATTTCCAACGATTTGCTATCATGTTATGTCTTCTCACTCCAAACATTTACTGCATTTTGCCATTGTGATAAATCATTGTTATTAACATATTTGCTTAACCAAATACAACGTCTTTGGATTTGCTTGTATTACATTCCTGTAAAGTAATACTTGCGAAACAGTATACTCAAGGCATTTATGAGTTGAGTTATAAAGAATTATTTTTCTGTCATAATATGAATACGATAATTGTGAAATGTCAACTATTGAACGAAACAATATCAATGTTGTTTCCGTTTCTTATTGTTTCTGTTCTTAATTGCTGCTTAAAATACAACGTCTGAGATTTGTTTCTCAGTCGAATATCCATCTTTTATTTTAAGACAAAAGGAACATATGCATATATGGAATGGGAAGGGATGAGAAACAGAGAAACGTGTTTGTAAATACGTTTCCTATAACAGAATATCAACTAAACTAGACTTATGAATAGCAAAGGTCCATAATGCTTGTAAACACTAAGCTTGACCTAACAGTTACTCAATAGCTTCTTACAAGAGAGGGGTTAGCCTGCATTCGAACGGTCTATTGACCGTTCAAAAGTAGACTAACTACCCTATCCTCACTTACAAGTTAAAAGTCTAGGTTCAATAGACAATATCAAACAGAAACGGTGGACGCAGAGAAAAGATTGCGCAACTGTTATGCAAGTAACAGATGCTTGAATAAATAAAAATTCAAATTATTATGTTAATAAAAGACATTCAGACAAATACATAACAAAAACACCAGTATATATAACGCAGAAAATAGCACTACTAGACACCGCTCACATCCTACGTAAAACACTTTCAATACAGTGAAAATAAGAGCACCATAACAAACCACAGCACATACCCAAGGCATACAGAGCTGCGCTCGGTAGTGCGGTGAAAGCACGTGATAAAAATAAGACTACTGAATAATAATAATAATATGATAATAATAATAATATAATAATAATAATAATAATATAATAATGAATAATAATAATAATAATAATATATAATAATAATAATAATAATAATAATGATAATAATAATAATAATATAATAATAATAATGATAATAATAATAATGATATAATAATAATAATAATAATAATAATGATAATATAATAATAATATAATAATAATGATAATGATAACAATAATGATAATAACAATAGTAATGAATAATAATAATAATAATGATGATGATGATGATGATGATAATGATAATGATAATAATAATAATAATAATAATGATGATGATGATGATGATGATGATGATGAAATGATAATGATAATATAATAATAATAATAATAATAATAATAATAATAATAATAATAATAATAATAATTTAAAACAAACATAATTTTCGGTTTAAAAAAAAAAAACATTTTTTAGACATTCATTAGTACAACACCCCCACCCCCCAAATATATGGCACACTAGGCATAACAACAACATGAACTTCCAACCCTGTTGTCTCTTGAGGTCTCTGGGTGAGACTTGGAGCCAACTTGTACAAATATAAAGCAAAAGTCAAACATAGAATAATAATAATAATAAATGCCTTGATATTGTACCAGGCAATGGCTCCATTGGCTTCTGATTTTAACTAACTGGAAATGTTATAATGTATATATGTTTTATCTTGACATAAAAAATAGGCTACAGTAAATATTCTGCTCAATACCGCAGATTTGCCTGTCAGTTGTTTGACTTTAAGCAGTTGAGTATGTCCTTTAGTGGTTGACGATATGTGCATCTCTGATCACAATTAGAAGTAGTGGGGGAGCATCATAGCCATGTGTTGAGAAGAATTTTGGGGGTTAGGAAAATGATAATGATGATAATAACAATCGAGATTTTTATGCATGGCATTTATTTTGACAATTGCCGTGCACGAAACTCTCGAAATTTCAGTTGCTTTGTAATTTCTGCTAATGAAAAAAAAAAAGATATAGTCATGCATTAAGTTCTACTTATTCTGTTTGCTATACCAAACACACACACACACACACACACACACACACACACCACACACACACACATGCACACACGCACGCACACAAATATAATTCAAATTTATAGAAAAACAAAAACGAAGACTGGTGTAGGAACAACAAGCAAGTGTATTAGTTTGACGCTCGGGAAAAATGGAAAAGTCCTTTGCATTTCAAGCCTACGCACTTCGACAGAAAGGAAAAAAAAGAAATAAATAGAGAGAGAGAATTAAAAAAAACGTGTTGAGTTCAGTGGTCCAACATGGCGACGCACGCTAATATACACACGTGTACATACATATGGTAATACTTTGTCGTGGAGAAAGGCTGGCGTAATGCAATGACTCTGAAAATGCGGATGTCAGTGCGCCTGTTACTCCTGAATCTAATTACTCCTGTTCAGACCATCCATAGCATAAGGTCGAAGGAGAGAGCGCTGATTAAATACGACCTGCACATCTCCAAGATTCCAACGGCAAACAGATGACAACAATATTTGTTGATCTGAATAACGCTTGAAATAGAGGAGAGCTATGCCAGACAGACTGGCCAAGAAGGCGCCTGCCATTCAAGACTACAACCAAGTTCCCAGTCGTCCATTGCGATTTATTCTCTGATATTGCTAAGCAGCCGAAGATGGTCCTGAAACCATACTGTGTGAGTCAGGTCATGGTAATCAAATCCACGCCATTTCGCATTTCTTCCGGTTGATATTTTCATATATATGAACACAGAAATTGAAAGTTTTGGATGCAAGCAGCAATCAACGGCACCGACAATGAATAATGTTTGGATATCTCAATCTTTCTTTCTTTCTTTCTTTCTTTCTTTCTTTCTTTCTTTCTTCCTTTCTTCCTTTCTTTCTTTCTTTCTCCCGGTATATATATATATATATATGGATCTTTTCGGTTTGAACGGCAGTTTTTTCTAGCGGTGTCATATGAAATTGTCACCCATAATTATGACCCTAGTATCGATCTATTGCATTTCTATCTGCTTTAGGGTTAGGGTTAGTTAGGGTTAGTTAGGATTAGGGTTAGGGCTAGGGGTGGGGGGAAGGGTATCTTTTTTCTTCACAAATGTAAATACACCCAATCTGTTTCTTAAACGAGGGACATATTCATACGGCACAGAATGTTTTTTACCTCAATGGATGTCATTGATCAGTTGAAATTGCAGAAATTGAAGAAAAAAACAACAAATATCTTACAAACTATAGAATTTTCTCAATAAAGCCAAGAGAAAAAGATGTTTTATAAACACATTCTACCAGTATATGAAGTTTAAAATTTTTAGTTACCTAGAAATTATGTTAAAAACTGCCGTTCAAATCGAAAAGATCCGAGGGACATATTCATACGGCACAGAATGTTTTTTACCTCAATGGATGTCATTGATCAGTTGAAATTGCAGAAATTGAAGAAAAAAACAACAAATATCTTACAAACTATAGAATTTTCTCAATAAAGCCAAGAGAAAAAGATGTTTTATAAACACATTCTACCAGTATATGAAGTTTAAAATTTTTTAGTTACCTAGAAATTATGTTAAAAACTGCCGTTCAAATCGAAAAGATCCTATTTAGGTTCCGTGGTGGGTTTGAAGTGAAATATATTACACACACATATATGTACTGGTCATTAGTATCTCTGCCTAAGTGAACTCGTATAAGGTATACACACACACACACACACACACATATATAGATAAATAGATGTGCACACGCACGCATACATACATACACATAGACACAAGCACACACATTCGCAAACACGCACACATACACTCACACACACAAACTCAAGTAAAATTTTACCAGTACAGTCTGGTTTAAAGTTTTAGAATTCTGCCTTTACCTCTGTATCCGCAGCGCTTCCCTTTTTTTTTATGTCTATACTATTTCTTCATCTCGCTAATATAGTTCTCTCCCCCTTTTCGTCCTTTGCATTTCTGTTCCTGTTTTCCTTTTTGTCTCTCTTATTCTCTCCATATCATGTCTTCACTACTTTTATCATAGCAGCCATTACCCAGCATCATTACCATTCTCAGAACAGCTACCACTCGCCCCGACCATGAGTGCGAGTACAAATATGACCAACATCGTCTTTACTAATTTCTAATACTGAAATCGTAGTTACAAGAAAATCCACCACCATTAAAAAATACTTCCTAGTGTCAACATAACTAGAATTATTACCATCACCACCGTCACTAACACCGCCATTTACCGTAACCAGCACCGTTTATTACCACCTCTACAAATATTACCACCGTCACCTATATTGCATCGCCATTTTAAAGCTCATTCATTTTCGCTACTTCACTGCTCTCTTTCTTCAAACACACTCACATACAGGTATATATGTGTGTGTGTGTGTGTATCCCACTATCACAGTACGCTCTAGCACACCTGTGTCTATCCTCTCTCACTACTTTGCTCTTTCCTTTGCTCACTTGTTACCACATCACATTAAGTGATTCTACTACTACTACTACTTACTACTACTACTACTACTACTACTATTGCTGCTGCTGCTGCTACTACTACTACTACTACTACTTACTACCACCACCACCACACACTACTACTACTACTACTACTACTACTTCTGCTGCTGCTGCTACTACTACTACTACTACTACTACAGCTGCTGCTACTGATATTCCTCCCCTATCTCTCTATCTCTCTATTCTGTCTCTCACCCTCGCATACTCTATGATTCTCATGGTCTCTTTTGTTCAATTAATCTCTCTTTCCATAATTTTTCTCATTCATTTTCTTACACACGCCTTCAACCCTATCTATCCCCCATCCCTACGAACTTTATTATTTTTGTTTTATATTATTTCTGTAGTAGCAGCAGCAGTGGCGGTAGTAGTAGTAGTAGTAGTAGTAGTAGTAGTAGTAGTAGTAGTAGTAGCTGTTCTTGTTGATACGCTTCATTCATCCAACCAGCTTGGAACCCATTCAAGCAGTCATGTAATAAAACTGAGCCAACCAACTAACTAGCCAATCAGCCAACATTATAACTAGGTATCTAATCATGCAACCAGTTGGCAAATCTTTCAACCATCCAGCTAACCATATAGCTAGCCCCTAGCTTCTAACCACCAACAAGTCTACCAGCCATCATCAACCGGCTTATTCTTTGCAGAACATCAACCATCTTATCTAATATAATCAATTAACCTAATACAACTAATCTAGCAGCCATCTAATATAACAATCTAACTAACCAACTAGCGAGTTATCCAAACAACCACCTAATGTAACTCAGTATCTGTTATAGCCAGCCACCTGTCCTCTTGCCATCTTATATAACCGTCGATTCATTTAATATAATTGTAACCAGCAAGAGGCCATCCAACTTAGCTTTTCACATCATTCAAGCATCTTATCAGCTATCTAGCTAGCAATCAAATACGACCTACTAGCTAATATAAATAAATTCCCAGCCAACTACCTTATATATTCAACCATCTAAATATAATGAACCATCTATGATATAACTAGCAAACCAGTCATATAATATAACAGGCCGGCCAGCCAGACATCCGATTTAGCTTTGCAACTATTCAACCATCTCATCTAATATAACGAGCTATTCGATCATCTACCATAACCAACCAGCGAGCCAGCCATCCTACTTTAACTTTGCAGACCGTTCAACCATTCTTATCTAATATGACCGGCTAGCCAGCAAGCTAACTTGCCAGTCAGTCAGCCACGAGTGTGTGTTATGTCACTAGCAAGCCCAACCGACCAGACAAAGCAGGCAGGCAGGCGGTTTAGTCTAGTCTCGTTTCGTCTAGTCTACTACTCCCCAGCCTTCTTTATACCGCCAGTCTTAACTTAAGCAACCCTGTCTGCTTATTTTTTACTTTATTTTCCACGTCATCAGACGTCTAGACAGTTTAGTTGAGTTTGATGCAAGAGAAAGGAATGGGAAGAAAGGAAAGTGAGTATTATGACTGCTGTAACAACTACGTTGAAACACAGGCAGTAACGGAACATATTGCGGATAGAGAGAGAGAGTGTGTGCCTCAGTAATAGCGATGCGTGGATAGAAAAATAGGCTGAGAGAAAGTGGTATGCGGAGGAAGAGGAGGAAAATGGATGTAGTAGGAGAGCGGTAGTAATGGCAAATATCTTTTGGCGGAGAAGTGCGAAGAAAGAGAAGAAAATTAGAAAGAGTGCTAGAGCAGCAGTAATGAAACATATGGGGGAGAGAGATAAAGAGAAAGAAGAAAAGAAAAATGGGAATACAGTGACTGTGATATAAGACATTTTGATAGCGAGAGAGAGAGAGAGAG
>NW_021835837.1:0-30369 GCF_006345805.1 Octopus sinensis | reverse complement strand
ACACACACAAACACACACGCAGACACACACTTTCACACACACATATACATAATATAAAGGGAGAGGAAAATCAAATCATGGAACGCAACTTACAAGCATTGTACTACAATCCAGGCTCTGCTAAACCACATCGAATGGTCCGGCAAAACGGGAAAATCTTTATGGTAAACAATCATTGTCTTTCACTTAGTTCCAAAATTCCGAGTTCACTATTTCGGGTTTTATCCTGTGTAAAATACATTAAAATAAGAATTAAATGTTACACATGAAGTAACTTACTTTTTAGCATATTTTATATACAATGCAATTTAGTTATTTTAAACCTGTGAACGACACGCCTTTCTGCTGCATGTATATCATAAGCATTAGCATCAGGTTACATCCTGCTGGTTGAAAACTGTACCACCAGTATGCAGTAATTATAACTTTAGACTCAGATACTGATACCGGTGGAATGTAAAATATTAATATTGTCATTTAATATTATCATTAATATTCACTTCAGTTTTATATTAAAGAAACTTATAGGCATGGTTATGTATCTCATTGCATCACACACAAACACACACAGACACACACACACACGCACACAGACACACACACAGATACTGGAAGACAATTAGTTTTTTTTTCCAATTTCCTTTTTTATCTTTCACTTTTTGCAGAAGGCATCAAGAATACTGGAGACTTTCTCAGATACAAATACGTTAAACAGTTTAGTGGCCCCTGCATGTTTTCCTCTCCCTCTTCCCCTCACTCCTATGAAAATAGGACATCAAACTATTGAATGTTTGGGTACAGATGAGCTCTCTCTCTCTCTTTTTTACTCTTTTACTTGTTTCAGTGATTTTAATGTGGGCGTGCTGGAGCACCGCCTTTTGTCGAGTAAATCGACCCAAGGACTTATTCTTTGTAAGCCTAGTACTTCTTCTATCGGTCTCTTTTGCCGAACCGCTAACTTACAGGGACATAAACACACCAGCATCGGTTGTCAAGCGATGTTGGGGGGGCGGGACAAACACTGACACACAAACACACACATAGAAATATATATATGCATATATACAACGGGCTTCTTTCAGTTTCCGTCTACTAAATCCACTCACAAGTCTTTAGTCGGCCGAGGCTATAGTAGAAGACGCTCGCCCAGAGTGCCACGCAGTGGGACTGAACCCGGAACAATGTGGTTGGTAAGCAAGCTACTTACCACACAGCCACTCCCGCGCCTATAGAAGTTTGGAATATAATTGTGTCCATTATTATAATCGTTATATATCTCAGTGCATAACACACACACAGGCACAAACACACACACACACACACACACGCACACACAGACCAGGACATATACAATTGAAGACCCTTCACACCACAAAATCCTCGCCTGTCATCCTTCTTTCGTATAAAATATTGCTACTTTGATAACGAAAATTCTTTTCCCATAACTTTAAAGCTGCTAAAACCTTTAATTCCTCTTCAGAATTGTTATAATTTCTCTATCATATACTTTATTTCACAAAAGTAATTTTCTGAAACGAACTATTGTTAAATGAATTTGTATCGTTTGCTTCCATGTCAATCATTATATATACCATTTAAATTATTATCGTTATTGATAACTTGATTTTCTGAAGTGACACTAACGTTAAATGAATCTATCGTCTGCTCAGAGGAAATATTTGGCTGCTATTTCTAGCACATCCAGCTTAAGCTTCAGAGATTCTTCAGGAAGAGAATGGTGGATGACAATGTGAACACTGGAGGGTCTAACAATGAATTTAGAAATGTACTTCATTTTAATGTTGGCTTTTGACATTGTATTTGGGAAGAGATCGATGATCAATAGTTATCGAGCAAAAGTGAGATGATTCTAAAACATGAAAAATCTATCGTCTGATCGTATAACAATATTTTAATCATTTCCGGTTAATGTCGCTTTTAAACGATTTTATGTTCCATAGCTACTAAATTTCTTTGACGTATGTATATATATATATATATCCCTCTCTATAACACGCACGATCAAACACACAGACACAAATTTCACACCTTACTACTAAGTGTATTTCACGTTTGTCTACCTCACACACACAATAACACATACAGACACAAATGCAGTTATATACACACTCATACACATACACAATCACTCGCAATCATTAACACAAGCACACACCCGCACATCATCATACGTACAGCATACATATTGTCCCCTACCTATTTTTACTACTCCCTCCTTCTACCCATTTCTGAAGTCATTGCTTATAACGGATTATTTAAAAAAAACACTCATTGTCACTGTGGTCACCATGTAGGCAATCATCAAAAATTTTGTTCGTCTTGTGGCTGAAAGAGGCTCTTAATCTTTCCTGATGAGAAGATGGCATAATGCACCATTTATTCCGTCTTCGAAACATGTGTCGAGAGTAAAAACCTCGTTCGACTCCATTCTTTCATTTATTCATATAAATAACACAAATTTGCACACAAGAACCCGGAGTTTCTACCCTTGACAGGTCACTTCAACTGTGTTTTCCGACGTGAATTTGCTACCCAGCTATCGGTTAAACGAATTTTCCATGCTAGAATAATTCATTCACCTACTTATATATATATATATATATATATATATATATACAAATACATGAATATATACGTTTATATAATTCTGATAACTGTGTGTGCGTGTTATATATATATATATATCATATATATACACACACACACACACACACAGATATCACAATTTGTAAAATAGTACTTAGATTATTTCAAGTTAATTTCAGTTACGCGGATGTAAACAGTCTCATGCAGTGACGCATATACACACACACACATACATACACACATGCAACACCAGACAGTGACATAATTTTCATTTCTCCATTTCTGCTGGAATGCTAATGTCGCGGAAGAAGGACGGTATACTGAGTAAGTGAAGGGAATTAAAATGTATCAATCTCACCAAATCCTTAGTACATGGTTATGTAGCTAATAGCATCACACAAACACACACACACACACACACACACACACACACACAAAACCCTCTTTTTCTTCTTTCTCCCTCCCTCTCTCTCTCTCTTTCTATCACTTTCTTTCCCCTCTCTCATTTACACTCTTCCACTATCAACGCCCATCTTTGACTGCTGACGCAACTTTTCATATCGGATTCATATAATGAGAAATAAAGACGCCAATCTATATTTACACACACACAAACACACACACATATATATATATATATATATGCATAATTGTGTGCTACTTCAATGAAAAAATTTATGGTAAATAAACAAATGACGCAATATATATATGCGCACATATATATATATAGGATATATAAACATTCACTACCTCTTACGAACAGAGACTAACAGCACATTGGTAAGTTACGATTTTCATTATATTATATCGGCCTTCTATTGGCCATTGTCCAGTCTCCTCAACGGCATTAAGGATGGGAAAAAAGGTTCTCCACCCTTAAGACTTCATAAATTTGGGTCCCCAAATTACCTAAAATGTTTTTTTATGCTTTTATTTTTACTTCAGTAATTTTCAGTTAACCCATTAGCATTGGCACTGGCCACGTCGGGCCCAAATATTCTTCCTGTTTTCTGTTGAAACTGAACAGATCAGCCCTTTCACAACCACCATTTAAAGTTATTCTAAAAGTAAGCAATCACATAATCAAAATCTCAAAGATAGAAGATAACGTATGTTTAATTTTAAACGATGTGAATAAATAAGTAATTCATCTGAATGTTGAAGGAGTATCCCTTCTAGCTGGTACAATAATGAAACAGCAATTCCATCTCAAATTACGTGGGGTATTTTTAAGGACACTTTTCAGGTACGAGGGAGTGGTTAAGATGTTAGTAGTACAAAAAATCGGGTCGGTATTTTTCTTAGTATTTGACTTTTGTTAATTATTGTTTGAAGCCGAGAAGGGTCAAATGAGAGTAGAGACGGTGAAAAGCAAAAAATGAAGAAATTTGTGATGTGTGTTGGAGAGATTTAGGAGGCTGAGAGGAGGATGAAAAATCGATTGATCATAATACATGGAATAAATTTGGGATGCGTGTTATATATATTTATATTTCTAAGGTATCTATATATATATGCTGACTACTTAATGTTTTTAATACTGTGTATTAATGTAGGAGTTTTATGTATATATATTGTGCGTATATGTGTGTGTGTTTGCATGTATGTATGTAAGAGCTTGTATGTATATATTATGTATTTGTAATGCAATTTTGGATATTTCATATGTATTGCATATGCTCATATATATATATATATATCTGATATATATATATATATATATATAGATATATATATATTATATATATATTAATATATATATATATATATACATATATGTATACATAGACACACACACACATATTTGCTATTTGGAATGTGTTCACTTGTCGATTGTCAGGTTGACACTGTTTTACATTAGAGCTTTATTATTTGGAATTAGGGAAGTGCATGAATGTCGGGCAGTTTTTATGCTTACGATAAAAAATAACGTCAGAGAATTTAACAGTGAGGAGTTGTGGAGGCGAAGAATAGTTAATGACCCTTTTATACATAACATACATTTACCTATATTTGTGTTGTAGAGGGGAGCTTCACATACTATGAACCACGATAGACCGTGTTGGACATTGTTTTGAATTGAGGTTGTATATGTGTGTTGCTAAAGATTGAAATAGTTTAGATTCGGGATTAGTGAAAGAATACATATGAGCACGACAACGACATTGAAAATCCTCAGTGCCATTAATATACACCCTTGCCTGGTGGGTGCATGGGGTAATCACGTGGCACTTATAGATTACGCTTTTGAGGAGACAGGTGTCTGCATGCCATATATTTCAGAAGCGCGACAGTTGCAAGTGGTTGGGGTTTACTATTAGTAATGTTGATGTTGGTTGGTTTGTTGTTAGTGGGGAGAATCTAAATTGGGATTTATATTAGTATCGGATTGAGAGGTTGTAATGGAACTAATATTTGTCGTCTCGCAGACAGGGTTGTAGAATGTTGGCTTAAGATTAGTATTATACAATTGAGGTGGCTTATTAATGTTTGTATTATTGTATTGTGAAGTTTAGCTTGGGATTTGGGGGAAAATTTTGGATTTTATCCACACATAAAGCCTACCGGTGTTTTATAAAGACTTATGGAACCACGTGACCGCTGCTAGCTTTGTTGTTGTTGATGTGTATGTATTTTCAAAATGTTTTATTCTTCAACTTTGAGATGTATTGTTGATTTTTTAAAAATTTTATCTTACTATAATCAGCAACAAACACCTTCCGTCAATATTAAATTCTTTATTGGATAAAAAAACATTATCAAAACTTGAAGTTAAAACAAAACAAATGTGATTTGTTTTCTTCCAGGCACAAATGCCCTGTAGCAATAGTCTTTCATCGACCGACCCTTCCTCCAAAAAAATCAGTGGAATCATTCGATCTCCATACACAAATTATTTTCCTCCTGGAACTATAAAAAAAGTTACACACATTAGGCGCACCTTTCTCTAAGCGGCACACTAAATTTCCCAGGTAGAAAATAGCGGCTTATACACCGGAAAATACGGTATTTCTTTTTTTGTCATATTCATATCGACTTTCACTCCATAAACGTTACACAAACACTTGACTGCGCATGCCTGAATGTCTACATTAAAGCATTTTCTAAGCTAAATTCTCTGCCTGATCTACAGGCTCATTAGGCTCCCAGTATATCTCGGTATCGAACGTATTTCAACACCCAAGGATACAACACACAGGATACCAGTCTGTCGCAATGTTAACCCCTGGTTAATGCTGGTACTTTTCAGATGAGAGCACTGGAAGTGTCTTTCTCGTGGACACAACTTACCGAAACAATAATCCATACGCCTATATGTGTGTGTGTGCGCGCTTATGTACATATCCGTGCGTATGTGGGTGTATTTTTGTATGCATGTACACACACACACACATAATCTTTTATTCTTTTAATCTTTTGCTTATTTAAGGTGAATTTCAAAGTCGTTATGCCAATCACATAATCCCCTTCCGACATAGGACAAAAGTAAACTACGAAACTGGCTAAGTTTGGAAGAAAACGAAACACTACATGTGACTGGATGGGAAGTAATTGAGAATCCATAACTTATGTGAATGGATCGAATAAATATAAACATTATTTAGCTGAAATAGTGCATATCCTGTTCAGATCTAAGATGCTTAATTCTCTATTGGTTCTAGGTCGGGTATTTTCAGTCGTTGTCAAGTATAAATATATTTTGAAGATCTGGAAAATTCCGTCTATTCTTGATTAGATTTTTGATATGTTATTAGCCTTATAATTCAAGGTCTAACAAGGAGAACACTTAAATGCTGTTTTTACTTTTCCCTTTTCCCATTTTCGTTTTTGTGCTTTCGCTTTCCGATTCCGGAACACTGGCATGCTGTGAAAGACATGAACTGGGGCTGCGGCATCTCCAAACATTCTGCCTAATGTGAACAGGTGTGGTCATCGTTTGTCAAACAGGCTTTTCCACAACTCATCTCCTTGAGTAAGCTGCAGTCCTGGGTCAAGAAGAGACCGAGGAAGAGTTACTGGCATCTGGAATGTTGCTAGGCACTCACTGTCCTCTACCAGGTGGGCAATGCGATCAGTGGAAAATCCACTCTGAAGTTCTATGGAGGGTTAGTGGAGGGATAGTGCGATGAAGCACTTGGAGAGACGTTAGGCGTTGACAAAATTGAACTAATCAGCTGTTGAGAAGGACTTTCAAGACGGGGATGATGGATAACTTCTAGAAGTCCCTTGTTTTGCAGTGTTTATCGGGGGGCACTGCCGGTTCGAGATAAACTCTACAAGCACGGAAGTGCTGTCTGATCGACCTACCCGACATGTGCGCAGAGCTATGAAATCATTCTGCACGCACTCGTCCAGTGTCCTTGCATTACTGACATGTGGAGTTATGTTGAACAGCTGTTATCACGTGTAGGGTGGTTCTATCTATCGGCCGAGTCCGTAGTGAAGATCGCTCAGCCGCATTCCATTAGTCCGGAAGGTCAGGCAATTTACTTATGTCTAATAGCAGTAGCGAAAGAGGCTGTATTGTGGATCAGGTTAAAAGGACTAAAGGCAGAGACTTTTCTCTACGGCCAATCACTCGTCAACTTTTTCAAATTTCCTTTGGAAAGGAAGATGAGGGTGCAGAGTGAAGTGCTGCCTCCCAGCACATTTGCCAAAAGGTGGATGAACAGAGAAAATGGTACGTTTGAGTGGACCTACTCTAATAACACGCATTTGGGCTAGTGAATTTTTAAAGGGAGGAGAGTGCTCTTCCCAGATGCTCTCGAAGCGTCGAGTGGTTCAGGATTGGGGTGGGGGTACCTGAGCCAACTCCAGGGGATTACCTGCACCTATTACGAACTTTCATTGTTATATTCTTTTGTCGGATATCATTGTTATTCTTTTAACTGTGTACTCGTTGTCTCTGTGTTAAATCCCCACTGTCCATGTCTACTGTGTCCTGTTTCTTTACTACCCACAAGGGGCTAAACACAGAGAGGACAAACAAGGACAGACAAACGGATTAATTCGATTATATCGATCACAGTGCGTAACTGGTACTTCTTTAATCGACCCCGAAAGGATGAAAGGCAAAGTCGAACTCGGCGGAATTTGAACTCAGAAGGTAACGGCAGAAGAAATACCGCTAAGCATTTCGCCCGACGTACTGAAGATTCTGCCAGCTCTCACCGCATTTCTACTGTATCTCTCTCCCATATGCCGGCCCTATTGGCAAATATAATAATAATAATAATAATAATTATTATATTATTATTATTATTAGTATTATTATCATTATCATTATTATTATTAATATTATTATTATTTTCATTATATTTATTAATATTTATTATTATTATTATTACTATTATTATTATATTATTATTATTATTATTATTATTATATATATTTATTATTATGGAATTTTTTTCAGGCTAAACTTTTCACTCACTTCTCAGTAAAATTGTCATTTAATGCAATCGTTAATGTGATATTCCCTCCAGTTTCATATTAAAGAAAAGATTAGGCAGGGTTGTGTATCTAATTGCATCACACACACAGACACACACACACACACTCACAATTGTACACATCAACTCTCCTCCTCTTCTTTCCCCTCTCTCTCTTCTATCACTCCCTCTCCCCACTCTCTCATTTTAACTCTTCCACTTCCACCGCCAATCGTCATAAACTGCTGATTGAAACTTTTCAAATCGAAATTATATAATTAGAAATACAGATGCTATATATATATATATATATATATATATATATATATATATATATATTATATATATATATATATATATATGACTTAGAATGTGGAATGTTCGTATCAACTAACACAGACTACGGCATCATAATACAGGCCACGAAGCGGTGATAGGGGCAAAGCTTATCCAAGAGAAGTCGGTGGGCCTGCAAATCGGCAGGTGGAGAGGCAGACCCATACCAACCGACAGTTTGTAGGGCGCTAGACGGAATGACAGGTTAAACTGCTTGGATTCTGGTTTGCTCTTGACCTCGGGGTGGACAACAACGTGTGGAAGGTGACGAACAGGATAGTCGATCTCACCCAGAAGTTGGCAGAGAGGAAGCTGTTCGTGAAGGGTCGAGTCGTGTAGGGTTGTTCTATCTATCGGCCGAGTCCGTAGTGAAGATCGCTCAGCCGCTTTCCATCATTCCGGAAGGTGACACAATTTACTTCGATTCTTATAACAGTAGCGAAAGAGGCTGTATTGTGGATCAGGTTAAAAGGACTAAAGGCAGAGACTTTTCTCTACGGCCAATCACTCGTCAACTTTCTCAAATTTCCTTTGGAAAAGGAAGATGAGGAGTGCAGAGTGAAGTGCCGCCTCCCAGTACGTTTGCCAAAAGGTGGATGAAGAGCGAAAATGGTACGTGTGAGTGGACCTACACTAATAAGCACCTGTGGGCTAATGAATTTGAGAGGGAGGAGAGTGCTCTTCCCAGATGCCCTCGAAGCGTCGAGTGTTCAGGATTGGGGTGTGGGTACCTGATCCAACTCCAGGGGATTTTCCTGCACCTATTACGAACTTTCATTGTTATATTCTTTTGGTCGGATATCATTGTTATTCTTTTAACGTGTACTCGTTGTCTCAGCGTTAAATCTCCACTGTCCATGTCACTGTATCCTGTTTCTTACTACCACAGGGGGTAAAACAGAGAGGACAAACCAGGACAGACAAACGGATTAAGTGATTATATCGACCACAGTGCGTAACTGGTACTTCTTTAATCGACCCCGAAAGGATGAAAGGCAAAGTCGACCTCGGAGGAATTTGAACTCAGAAGGTAACGGCAGAAGAAAAATACGACTAAGCATTCGCCGACGTCCTGAAGATTCTGGATAATAATAATAATAATAATAATATAATAAAATAATAATATAATAATAATATGATGATAATGATAATAATACTAATATTAATATAATAGTAATAATAATAATAATATATAATACATAATAATAATAATAATAATAATAATAATAATAATAAATAATTATTATTATTCTATTATATATATTATATTATTTTAATCAGTGTTTTATTTTTATATCGTGCTTTCCACTTCACTACCGAGCGCAGCTCTGTGTGCCTTGGGTATGTGCTGTGATTTGTTGTGATGCTCTGATGGTTATTGTATGGAAAGTGTTCTGCGTAGGATGTGGGCAGTGCCTAGTAGTGCAATTTTCTGTATGTTATATGTTTGTAAGTCCTGGTGTTTTTGTTATTGTATTTGTCGAATATTTTTTTATCATGCCTAATGCACCTACTATGATAGAATTGTTTCTGTTTCAGATTCCACATTCTAGTTACTCTATTTCAGGTCTTGTATTTTGAAAGTTTCTCCATTTCTTTTAGAGACACGTTGTCATCTGCCGGTATTGATAATCAATCAGAAAGCATTTTACTTCATGATCTCTGACAACTATATCTGGTCTGTTGGCCTTAATTTCTCTATATGGGTGTATCGGCATATCCAGAGTATGGTGCTTTCTCGTTTTCTGTGACCTTTTCTGTGTGTGCCTATACCATCTTTTTTCTGTTGTTATTCCATAATGTTGGCAAGCTTCCAATGATGTAGGTTCCAACTCTGTCATGTCTGTGAATATATTCCTTCTTAGCCAGGACTGGACAGCTAGAGATTAATATGATATTGTTTCTTGTCATCTCCACATATTCTGCAGTTACTTGTAATATTTCTTTTCATTATATGTTTTTGGTAAGGAGGTGGGGAGGCTTTGGTCTTGTGCTGCAATTAAAAATCCCTCGTTTCTTGCTTTGAGTCTGAGCTCTCAACCATGCTGGGATTTTTTCTTTGTCTATTTCTTTGCGTTTAGTTTAGTGCAGTATTTACCATGAGGGGCTTTTCTTGCCATCGTTTTATCATGGTTCGTTGCTGTTCTATTTTTAGTTTGGATTTCATTTGTTTTATAGCTATTGTTGTTCTTCATCTTCTTCTTCTTCATGTTTATTAGGTGGTTGATTTCCTGTTTGTATTTGTCAGCTTCCTAAATACTGAGAACAGTTTTTTGGTTTGCTCGTGTTTTGCCGCTATCTGGATCAGTTTTCCTTCCTTCTGAAGTAGATATTATTATTATTATTATTATTATTAGTCATTATACAATCATTATTATTATAATATTATATTATTATTATTAGATTATTATTATTATTATTATTATTATTATTATAATTATTATTATTATTTTAATAGTATTATTATATTATTACTATTATTATATTATTATAATTATTATTATTATTACTATTATTATTATTATTATTATTATTATTATTATTATTACTATTATTATTATTATTATATTATTATAGATATTATAATTATTATTATTGGAATTTTTTTCCGGCTAAACTTTTCACTCACTTCTTTACAATAAAATTATGTCATTTAATGCAATCGTTAATGTGATATTCCCTTCAGTTTCATATTAGCTTAGGCAGGGTTGTGTATCTAATTGCAATACACACAGAACACACACGCACACTCAAAATCGTACACATCAACTCTCTCTTCTTCTTTCCCCTCTCTCTCTTCTATCACTCCCTCTCCCCACTCTCTCATTTTAACTCTTCCACTTCCACCGCCAATCATCATAATCTGCTGACTGAAACTTTTCAAACCGAAAAAATATAATTAGAAATACAGATGCCATATATATATATATATATAAAAAAACACTTTAACTATTTTACTTGTTTCAGTCATTTGATTGCGGCCATGCTGGAGCACCGCCTTTAGTGGAGCAAATCGACCCCGGGACTTATTATTTGTAAGCCCAGTACTTATTCTATCGGTCCATTTTGCCGAACCGCTAAATATATATATATATATATATATATGTATATATATATATATATATATATATACATACATATATATATATGTATATATGTGTGTCTTAGGATGTGGAATGTTCGTATCAGCTAACACGGACTGTGTCATCATAATACTGTCCACGAAGCGTTGATAGGAGCAAAGCTTGTCCAAGAGAAGTCGGTGGGCCTGCAAATCGGCAGGTGGAGAGGCAGACCCATACCAACCGACAGTTTGTAGGGCGCTAGACGGAAAGACGGTTAAACTGCTTGGGGTCTGGTTTGCTCTTGACCTCGGGGTGGACAACAACGGGTGGAAGGTGACGAACAGGATAGTCGATCTCACCAGAAGTTGGGCGAGAGGAAGCTGTTCGTGAAGGGTCGAGTCGAGGCGGCGAATGCGTACATCGCTTCCGTCATCTATGACTGCCTGAATGTAGTCCCATGCCGATAAAGTTAGAGCGTTTGTTATTCCTCTTTCTAAAGAAGGGACGGTTCCGCTCATCAGACGGTCCATCTTCTTCAACAACCTCTCAGTGGAGTACTGGACATGCCGTTGCTAATGATTCGCAGACATGCGCTGAGACTGCGTTCTTTAGCGGTGAGAATAGGGGATTGACTGTTTGTCAAACGGGACATTCTGCGGCTCGTCTCACTGAAGAAGCTACAGTACTGAGTCAAGCGTTGGCCAAGAAAGGTCGCTTGGCACCTGGAGTGTCGGCAAGCTCTCACGCTTTCTGCCTGTCGGGCAACGCGGGCGTGATAGTTCCACCTTGGATTTCTATAGGGGATTAGTAGAGGGGAAAGAACAACGACGAAATCGGGGTAAATTCTGGGCGTTGGTGGAGGGAAATCACTATTGGTCCTTAACTTCCAGAAATCCCTGGCCTAGCAGTGCTACCGCGGAGCTCTGCCGATTCAAGACAAGCTCTGCAGATACGAAAGTGTTGTCAGACGGATATGTCGGGGGTGTGCGCAGGGCGATGAAATAGTCCTGCATGCACTCGTCCATCCAGTTTACGAGCCGAGTTCATTGTAAAATCGCCCCGCAACCTTCTTTAGGCCGGGAAGGAAAAGCAGTTTCTTCTGCCCGGTGGCTAAACAAGTAGTGTGGTGGACGAGACGGAAAACATTAAAGATTAAACCTCCTTCACAATGAAATTATGTCATTTAATATTATCATTTAATATTATCATAAATATTCACTTCAGTTTTATATTAAAGAAACTCATAGATATGGTTATGTATCTCATTGCATCACACACAAACACACACAGACACACACACACACGCACACAGACACACACACAGATACTGGAAGACAATTAGCTTTTCTTTCAATTTCCTTTTTTATCTTTCACTTTTTGCAGAAGGCATCAAGAATACTGGAGACTTTCTCAGATACAAATACGTTAAACAGTTTAGAGGCCCCTACATGTTTTCCTCTCCCTCTTCCTCACTTCCTATGAAAATAGGACATCAACTATTGAATGTTGGGTACAGATGAGCTCTCTCTCTCTCTTTTTTACTCTTTTACTTGTTTCAGTGATTTTAATGTGGCCGTGATGGAGCACCGCTTTTGTCGAGTAAATCGACCCAAGGACTTATTCATGTAAGCCTAGTACTTCTTCTATCGGTCTCTTTTGCCGAACCGCTAACTTACAGGGACATAATCACACCAGCATCGGTTGTCAAGCGATGTTGGGGGGGGACAAACACTGACACACAAACACACACATAGAAATATATATATGCATATATACAACGGGCTTCTTTCAGTTTCCGTCTACTAAATCCACTCACAAATCTTTAATCGGCCCGAGGCTATAGTAGAAGACGCTCGCCCAAAGTGCCACGCAGTGGGACTGAACCCGGAACAATGTGGTTGGTAAGCAAGCTACTTACCACACAGCCACTCCCGCGCCTATAGAAGTTTGGAATATAATTGTGTCCATTATTATAATCGTTATATATCTCAGTGCATAACACACACACAGGCACAAACACACACACACACACTCCCCCCCCACACACACACATACCAGGACGTATACACTTGAAGACCCTTCACACCACAAAATCCTCGCCTGTCATCCTTCTTTCGTATAAAATATTGTTACTTTGATAACGAAAATTCCTTTCCCATAACTTTAAAGCTGCTAAAACCTTTAATTCCTCTTCAGAATTGTTATAATTTCTCTATCATATACTTTATTTCACAAACGTAATTTTCTGAAACGAACTATTGTTAAATGAATTTGTATCGTTTGCTTCCATGTCAATCATTATATATACCATTTAAATCATTATCGTTATTGATAACTTGATTTTCTGAAGTGACACTATCGTTAAATGAATCTATCGTCTGCTCAGAGGAAATATTTGGCTGCTATTTCTAGCACATCCAGCTTAAGCTTCAGAGATTCTTCAGGAAGAGAATGGTGGATGACAATGTGAACACTGGAGGGTCTAACAAAGAATTTAGAAATGTACTTCATTTTAATGTTGACTTTAGACGTTGTATTTGGGAAGAGATCGATGATCAATAGTTATCGAGCAAAAGTGAGATGATTCTAACAGATGAAAAATCTATCGTCTGATCGTATAACAATATTTTAATAATTTCCGGTTAATGTCGCCTTTAAACGATTTTATGTTCCATAGCTACTAAATTTCTTTGACGTATGTATATATATATATATATATATATATATATCCCTCTCTATAACACGCACGATCAAACACACAGACACAAATTTAACACCTTACTACTAAGTGTATTTCACGTTTGTCTACCTCACACACACAATAACACATACACACACAGACACAAATGCAGTTATATACACACTCATACACATACACAATCACTCAGAATCATTAACACAAGCACACACCCGCACATCATCATACATACAGCATACATATTGTCCCCTACCTATTTTTACTACTCCCTCCTTCTACCCATTTCTGAAGTCATTGCTTATAACGGATTATTTAAAAAAAAACACTCATTGTCACTGTGGTCACCATGTAGGCAATCATCAAAAATTTTGTTCGTCTTGTGGCTGAAAGAGGCTCTTAATCTTTCCTGATGAGAAGATGGCATAATGCACCATTTATTCCTTCGGAATTAAAATTATGCCGTCTTCGAAACATGTGTCGAGAGTAAAAACCTCATTCGACTCCATTCTTTCATTTATTCATATAAATAACACAAATTTGCACAAAAGAACCCGGAGTTTCTACCCTTGACAGGTCACTTCAACTGTGTTTTCCGACGTGAATTTGCTACCCAGGTATCGGTTAAACGAATTTTCCATGCTAGGATAATTCATTCACCTACTTATATATATATATATATATATATATATATATACAAATACATGAATATATACGTTTATATAATTCTGATAACTGTGTGTGCGTGTTTATATATATATATATATATATACATATATACACACACACACACACACACAGATATCACAATTTGTAAAATAGTACTTAGATTATTTCAAGTTAATTTCAGTTACGCGGATGTAAACAGTCTCATGCAGTGACGCATATACACACACACACATACATACACACATGCAACACCAGACAGTGACATAATTTTCATTTCTCCATTTCTGCTGGAATGCTAATGTCGGGGAAGAAGGACGGTATACTGAGTAAGTGAAGGGAATTAAAATGTATCAATCTCACCAAATCCTTAGTACATGGTTATGTAGCTAATAGCATCACACAAACACACACACACACACACACACAAAACCCTCTTTTTCTTCTTTCTCCCTCCCTCTCTCTCTCTTTCTATCACTTTCTTTCCCCTCTCTCATTTACTCTCTTCCACTATCAACGCCCATATTTGACTGCTGACGCAAACTTTTCATATCGGATTCATATAATGAGAAATAAAGACGCCAATCTATATTTACACACACACAAACACACACACACATATATATATATATATATATATGCATAATTGTGTGCTACTTCAATGAAAAAATGTATGGTAAATAAACATATGATGCAATATATATATATGCGCACATATATATATATATAGATATATATAAACATTCACTACCTCTTACGAACAGAGACTAACAGCACTTTATTGGTAAGTTACGATTTTCATTATATTATATCGGCCTTCTATTGGCCATTGTCCAGTCTCCTCAACGGCATTAAGGATGGGATAAAAAGGTTCTCCACCCTTAAGACTTCATAAATTTGTGTCCCCAAATTACCTAAAATGTTTTTTTATGCTTTTATTTTTACTTCAGTAATTTTCAGTTAACCCATTAGCATTGGCACTGGCCACGTCGGGCCCAAATATTCTTCCTGTTTTCTGTGGAAACTGAACAGATCAGCCCTTTCACAATCACCATGCAAAGTTATTCTAAAAGTAAGCAATCACATAATCAAAATCTCAAAGCTAGAAGATAACGTATGATTAATTGTAAACGATGTGAATAATTAAGTAATTCATCTGAATGTTTAGGGAGTATCCCCTTCTAGCTTGTACACTTTTTTAAGAACACATTTCAGGTTCGAGGGAGTGGTTAAGAATGTTAGTAGTACAAAAAATCGGGTCGGTATTTTTCTTAGTATTTGACTTTTGTTAATTATTGTTTGAAGCCGAGAAGGGTCAGATGAGAGTAGAGACGGTTGAAAAGCAAAAATTTGAAGAAATTTGTGATGTGTGTTGGAGAGATTTATGAGGCTGAGAGGAGGATGAAAAATCGATTGATCATAATACTTGGAATAAATTTGGGATGCGTGTTATATATATTTATATTTCTGTAGGTATCTATATATATGCTGACTACTTAATGTTTTTAATACTGTGTATTAATGTAGGAGTTTATATGTATATATATTGTGCGTATATGTGTGTGTGTTTGCATGTATGTATGTAAGAGCTTGTATGTATATATTATGTATTTGTAAATGCAATTTTGGATATTTCATATGTATTGCATATGCTTATCTCTCTCTCTCTCCTCTCTCTCTATATATATATATATATATATATATATATATATATATATATATATATATATATATATATATATATATATATATATATATATATATATATACATATATGTATACATAGACACACACCACACATATTAGCTATTTGGAATGTGTTCACTTGTCGATTGTCAGGTTGACACTTGTTTTACATTACAGCTTGATTTATTTGAATTAGGGAAGTGCATGAATGTCGGGCAGTATTTATGCTTACGATAAAAAATAACGTCAGAGAATTTAACAGTGAGGATTTGTGGAGGCGAAGAATAGTTAATGACCCTTTTATACATAACATACATTTACCTATATTTGTGTTGTATAGGAAAGCTTCACATACTATGGACCACGATAGAGCGTATTGGACATTGTTTTGAATTGAGGTTGTATATGTGTGTTGCTAAAGATTGAAATAGTTTAGATTTGGGATTAGTGAAAGAATACATATGAGCACGACAACGACATTGAAAATCCTCAGTGCCATAAATATACACCCTTGCCTGGTGGGTGCATGTGGTAATCACGTGGCACTTATAGATTACGCTTTTGAGGACACAGGTGTCTGCATACCATATATTTCAGAAGCGCGACAGTTGCAAGTGGTTGGGGTTTACTATTAGTAATGTTGATGTTGGTTGGTTTGTTGTTAGTGGGGAGAATCTAAATTATGATTATATTAGTATCGGATTGAGAGGTTGTAATGGAACTAATATTTGTCGTCTCGTAGACAGGGTTGTAGAATGTTGGCTTAAGATTAGTATTATACAAATGAGGTGGCTTATTAAGTTTGTATTATTGTATTGTGAAGTTAGCTTGGGATTTTGGGGAAAATTTTGGTTTTTATCCACACATAAAGCCTACCGGTGTTTTATAAAGACTTATGGAACCACGTGACCGCTGCTAGCTTTGTTGTTGTTGATGTGTATGTATTTTCAAAATGTTTTATTCTTCAACTTTGAGATGTATTGTTGATTTTTTTTATTTTATCTTACTATAATCAGCAACAAACACCTTCCGTCAATATTAAATTCTTTATTGGATAAAAAAAAACATTATCAAAACATGAAGTTAAAACAAAACAAATGTGCTTTGTTTTCTTCCAGGCACAAATGTCCTGTAGCAATAGTCTTTCATCGACCGACCTTCCTCCAAAAAAATCAGTGGAATCATTCGATCTCCATACACAAATTATTTTCCTCCTGGAACTAAAAAAAAGTTACACACATTAGGCGCACCTTTCTCTAAGCGGCACACTAAATTTCCCAGGTAAAAAATAGCGGCTTATACACCGGAAAATACGGTGTTTCTTTTTTTGTCATATTCATATCGACTTTTCCTCCATAAACGTTACACAAACACTTGACTGCGCATGCCTAAATGTCTACATTAAAGTATTTTCTAAGCTAAATTCTCTGCCTGATCTACAGGCTCATTAGGCCCCCAGTATATCTCGGTATCGAACGTATTTCAACACACAAGGATACAACACACAGGATACCAGTCTGTCGCAATGTTAACCCCTGGTTAATGCTGGTGCTTTTCAGATGAGAGCACTGGAAGTGTCTTTCTCGTGGACACAACTTACCGAAACAATAATCCATACGCCTATATGTGTGTGCGCTTATGTACATATCTGTGCGTATGTGGGTGTATTTTTGTATGCATGTACACACCACACACACAATCTTTTATTCTTTTAATCTTTTGCTTATTTAAGGTGAATTTTAAAGTCGTTATGCCAATCACATAATCCCCTTCCGACATAGGCCAAAAGTAAAGCTACGAAAGTGGCTAAGTTTGGAAGAAAACGAAACACCACATGTGACTGGATGGGAAGTAATTGAGAATCCATAACTTATGTGAATGGATCGAATAAATATATGCTTTGTTTAGCTGAAAGAGTGCATATCCTGTTCAGATCTAAGATGCTTAATTCTCTATTGGACTCTAAGTCGGGAATTTTCAGTCGTTGTCAAGTATAAATATATTTTGAAAAACTGAAAAATTCCGTCTATTCTTGATTAAATTTTGATATCTTTTTAGCCTTATAATTCAAGGTCTAACGAGGAGAACTCTTAAATGCTGTTTTTACTTTTCCCTTTTCCCATTTTCGTTTTTGTGCTTTCGCTTTCCGATTTCCGGAACATTCTGCGTAAACGGTGAACAGGTGTGGTCATCGTTTGTCAAACATGCTTTTCAACATCTCATCTCCTTGAGTAAGCTGCAGTCGTGGGTCAAGAAGAGACCGAGGAAGGGTTACTGGCATCTGGAATGTTGCTAGGCACTCACTGTCCTCTACCAGGTGGGCAATGCGATCAGTGGAAAATCCACTCTGAAGTTCTATGGAGGGTTAGTGGAGGGAAAGTGCGATGAAGCACTTGGAGAGACGCTAGGCGTTGACAAAATTGAACTAACCAGTCTGTTGAGGAGGACTTTCAAGACGGGGATAATGGATAACTTCTAGAAGTCCCTTGCTTTGCAGTGCTATCGGGGGGCACTGCCGGATCGAGATAAACTCTACAAGCACGGATTGCTGTCTGACCGACCTACCCGAGTATGCGCAGAGCGATGAAAGCGTTCTGCACGCACTCGTCAGTGTCTTGCATTACTGACTTGTGGAGTTAGTTGAAAAGCTGTTATTAAGTTTAGGGAGTTTCTATCTATCGATCGGCCGAGTCCGTGTGAAGATCGATCAGCCACTTTCCATCAGTCTGGAAGGTCAGGCAATTAACTTCTGTCTAATAGCAGTAGCGAAAGAGGCTGTATTGTGGACCAGGTTAAACTGACTAAAGGCAGAGAGTTTTCTCTACGGCCAATCACGGGTCATATTTTTTAAATTTCCTTTGGAAAGGAAGATGAGAGTGCAGAGTGAAGTGCTGCCTCCCAGTACATTTGCCAAAAGGTGGATGAACAGAGAAAATGGTACGTGTGAGTGGACGTACTCTAGTAACGTACCTGTGGGCTAGTGAATTTGAGAGGGAGGAGAGTGCCCTTCCCAGATGCTCTCGAAGCGTAGAGTGGTTCAGGATTGGGGTGTGGGTACCTGAGCCAACTCCAGGGGATTACCTGCACCTATTACAAAATTTCATTGTTATATTCTTTCGTCAGATATCATTGTTATTCTTTTAACTGTGTACTCGTTGTCTCAGCGTTAAATCTCCAGTGTCCATGTCTACTGTATCCTGTTTCTTTACTACCACCAAGGGCTAAACACAGAGAGGACAAACAAGGACAGACAAACGGATTAAGTCGATTATATCGACCACAGTGCGTAACTGGTACTTCTTTAATCAACCCCGAAAGGATGAAAGGCAAAGTCGACCTCGGGGGAATTTGAACTCAGAAGGTAACGGCAGAAGAAATACCGCTTAGCATTTCGCCCGACGTAATAAAGATTCTGCCAGCTCTCACCGCCTTTTCTACTCTATCTTCTCCGATATGCCGGCCCTATTGGCAAATAACAATAATAATAATAATAATAATAATAATAATAATAATAATAATATTAATAATAATAATAACAATAATAATATTAATAATATAATAATAATAATAATAGTAAGGGTTGTTGAAGGATGTTGAACGAAGATGTAGGCCATCGTCTTGGTATAGAGGATGGGCTCCAGCAAATATTCTGCTCAATACCACAGATTTGCTTGTCAGTTGCTCGACGTTAACCAGTTGAGCATGTCCCTTAGTGGCTGAAGATATGTGCATCTCTGATCGCAAGCAGAAGTAGTGGGGGAGTATCATAGCAATGTGTTAAGAGGGATTCTTTGGGGTTTGAATAATTCACCTCTGGAAACATGGGTGTTTCGTTCAAAATCCTTAAACAACCCTTACTCAGGGACCTTTTGAGCAGGATCTGTTACTCGACCAGAAGAAAATTCTAACTGGGCCCCACATAGAAGGTCATGTGCTTTTTATATGAGATCATCATGTTTCGCACTTATGGTTGTGACGCATGTGCCTGGTGTACCCTAATCAGACGGGTAGTCATGATGGGTATTCTGGGCTTCGTATATTTTACCCTAGTGTCACTTTGATGGCATGCACTGCTCTCTAGATTAATAATAATAATAATAATAATAATAATAATAATATAATAATAATAATAATAATATATTATATTATTATTATTATTATTATTATTATTATTATTATTAATATTATTACTATTATTATTATTTTTATTATTATTATATAATTATTATTGTTATTGGAAAATTTCTCCGGCTAACATTTCACTCACTTCTTCACAGTAAAATTATATCATTTAATGCAATCGTTAATGTGATATTCCCTCCAGTTTCATATTAAAGAAAAGCTTAGGCAGGGTTATGTATATTACATCCACACACGACACACACACCACACACACACACACGAACAATCGTACACATCAACTCTCCTCCTCTTCTTTCCCTCTCTCTCTCTTCTATCACACTCCTCTACCCCTCTCTCATTTTAACTCTTCCACTTCACCGCCAATCATCATAAACTGCTGACTGAAATTTTCAAATCGAAATTATATAATTAGAAACACAGATAACATATTATATAATATATATTAGGATGTAATGTTCGTATCAGCTAACTACGGATACGTCATCATAATACTGTCCACGAATTGTGTTGATAGGAGCAAAGCTTATCCAAGAGAAGTCGGTGGGCCTGCAAATCGGCAGATGGAGAGGCAGACCCATACCAACCGACAGTTTGTAGGGCGCTAAAGTGAAAGACAGGTTAAACTGTTTGGGGTCTGGTCTGCTGTAGACACCGAGGTGGGACAACAACGGGTGGAAGGTGACGAACAGGATAGTCGATCTCACCCAGAAATTGGCAGAGAGGAAGCTGTTCGTGAAGGGTCGAGTCGAGGTGGCGAATGCGTACATCGCTTCCGTCATCTATGACTGCCTGAATATAATAACCACATTGTATCAAACGCCGGGTTACAAGTGTTCGTCTGGTACGTTGATTTTTGTTAATTTTTATGTCTTGACAAAGGCTGCGCTGATGACTGAAAAGTGCATTTTGTGCACTAATTACGGAATCATATGATGTTCAGTTTCTGGAGGCTCGCTTTGAGAGTTGCATTCCCTCGCGTTTTGTACAATGTGGGCATTATAGTAGTTTTGACTTCAAGCGACCCTCCTAGCGTGAGGCATTTATGTATAAGTAATACCCTTAATATATATAAATATATTCATAGGGGATAATTAATAAGTTATCCTTTCTGAGGTTTTTCACGATAACTACTTGATAAATCCTCGTAAAAATTATATCCTATATTTCAATTATATATATTTATTAGTAGCCCCAAACTTACTTTGTTATATATACACACACACACACTTATGTATATATATATATATATATATATTTTACATATATGTATACATCTATGTATACGTGAGCGCGTGTATGTATATGTGTATGTGTTTCAGTTTATCCACTATGACCGCTTGGGAACAGGTTCCGGTTTTTACGTCCCAGTAATTTGGCCGATCGGTATCTTGTTAAATTCCTTACAACCACTTGAAACTTTTCACATTTTTACCACGTCATTTTCAAAGCATTTACGTCTGATTCAGAATTGCCTGCCGCTGACGATAATTGCATTCATGTTTTTCTTTTTTCTGGTAAGTAATAATAAAAAAATCAAAAGTATAAAGTTGCGTAACTGTAGGCAAATCAGCGGAAGGGATCGCGAGAATACGCAGAGGCTTAACAACAAAACTGGGGTCGATTTGTGCGACTAAAACACTTTAAGGCAGCATAGGCGCAGCCCAATGGATGACAAACGTAAGGAATTGTTTACAGCTATGGTTTAAATTCTACGCCATAAATTAGAATTGTCGGATCTCATCGACGACAGCAGCGAACGGGAATTGAAGCTCTATGGTTTGTGTTCCTGAAATTTTAAAGGATTGCAAACAATAGAAAATGAGCTATCTATCGATCAATCAATCGATCTTCTATCTATATCTCTATCTATCTATCTATCTATCTATCTATCTATCTATCTATCTATCTATCTATCTATCTATCTATCTATCTATCTATCTATCTATCTACCTATATATCTACATATCTATCTATCTATCTGGAACGAGATAACGAGTAGGGTGGTCACTCTCGCCCAGCAATGGGCCGAGAGGAAAGTGTCCCTAAAAGGTCGGGTGGAGGTGGCGAAAGCCTACATCGCGTCCACCATCTACTACCGCCTGACCGTCGTACCTTGTCCCGACCCTACCATCACCAAACTAGAACGCATCCTCTTCCGCTTCTTGTCGAAAGGTGCGTCCGATGGTCAGGCGATCCATTTGCTGCCAACACCCGTTAAAAGAAGGGCTGGGCATGCCGTGGTTGATGATGCGCAGACACGCGCTGAGACTGCGACATCTCCGGCTCTATGTTCACGACGTGAACAGGTTGGTCGCCGTTGTGAGGCATGCATTCCCGCAACTCGTCTCCATGACCGAACACAAGTCGTGGATCAAAAAGAGGCCGAGGAAGGCGAATGGCACCGCGAGTGTCGCGTTGCTCTCAAGCAACTCTGCCGTCCAGGTCGACCTTGAGTGACTTCAACACAACCAAAGATTCTATAGGGGATTAGTGGAGGGGAGGTACGACGACGATCTCTTGGCAAACCTGGGCGTCGTCGAGGAATACCTGACCCGCTGTTTTCAAACGACTTTCGGCCCGGGACCTATAGACAAACTTCAGAGATCCCTGGCCTGGCGGTGTGTACCGAGAAGCGCTACCCGTTCGGATAAGCTCTATAGGCATGGCTCGAGAAACACGGGCCGACCTGCCCGAGATGCGGGCAGAGCGACGAAACCGCTCTGCACGCAATGGTGAAGTGTCCAGCAATTTCCGACTGTGGCCTTATGTCGAACGACTGCTGTCACGTGTGGGACGTGTCTGTTTATCAGCCGAGTCTTATCGTAATATCGTCACGCCTCCTTCTTCAAACGGGAAGGAAGAGCTATTTTTTCATACTTATGGCTATGGCGAAAGAATGTATCTGGGGACGCGCCCGAAAGGATTGGAGACAAACACTTTCCTCTCTGGTCAATCTCTCATCAACTTCTTCAAGTATCACATGAAGAGGAAAGTGAGAGTTAGAGAGGCAATTTTGTCTAGCGAATGTTTTAAAAAAGATGGGTGAATGTAGCAAGGATGGCACTATGAATGACGAAGCCACCTTGACTATGATTCTATGAACCGTAAAAATTAATACAGAGAGTTGCTTATTTGCACAAAAAAATAAAAGAAAGAAATATAATATGTGACTTCATTGACCGAGTACCGTGGTCTTTTCCGTAGGCTTTTCTTTACACTTCATATTGACATTTCTGTGATTACGATCCCTATTGATCAACTTTTTTTCCTCTCCCCTTTCCTTTTATTTCTTTCCTTCTCCCCCTTTTTTAAAATATCCTCCCCTTTTGTCCTCTTTCTTTCCTTTTACGATCCCTTTTGATCGGAAACCCACCCCCTTTTTTACCCCCAAAAGAAAAGCTCTACCTTGTAATTTGTTCTGTCTGTGTGCAGCCCTGTGTGGCTAATAAAGAAACATATCTATCTATCTATCTATCTATCTATCTATCTATCCATCTATCTCTATCTATCCATCTATCTATCTATGTATCTATTTATCTATCTATCTATCAATCTATCTATCTTTCTATCTATGTCTATATATCTCTATCTATCTATCTATCTATCTATCTATCTATCTATCTATCTATCTATCTATCATTGTCTATCTATGACTATCTATCTCTATCTTTCCATCTTTCTATCTATCTATCTATCTATCTATCTATCTATCTATCTATCTATCTATCTATTTATCTATCTATCTATCTATCTATCTATCTATCTATCTATCTATCAAACTATCATGTGTCTGTCTAGCTATCTCTCTATCAATCATTGTATCTTTATCTTTCTATCTCTCTATCCATTACGTCTCTCCATATATCGATATACATATATATTATATACACACATAATATATTCATTTACATTGCTTATTTTCACACACACAAACACGCACGCAGACACACACTTTCACACACACATATACGTATTATAAAGGGAGAGGGAAATCAAATCATGGGACGCAACTTACAAGCATTGTACTACAATCCAGGCTCTGGTAAACCACATCGAATGGTCCGGCAAAACGGGAAAATCTTTATGGTAAACAATCATTGTCTTTCACTTAGTTCCAAAATTCCGAGTTCACTATTTCGGGTTTTTTTATCCTGTGTAAAAGACATTAAAATAAGAATTAAATGTTACACATGAAGTAACTTACTTTTTAGCATATTTAATACAATGCAATTTAGTTATTTTAACACCTGTGAACGACACGCCTTTCTGCTGCATGATATTATAAGCATTAGCATCAGGTTACATCCTGCTGGTTGAAAACTGTACCACCAGTATGCAGTAATTATAACTTTAGACTCAGATACTGATACCGGTGAAATGTAAAATACGGCTGCATGCCATTGCTTCAAACTTGAATAAACAGGATGCAACCTTACACCGGGCACAATAATCTGCTATGATACACATATACACACCCGCAAACACACACATACTCACACATACACACACAAACATTCATATATATATATACGCATAATTGTGTGCGTTGTGTTCTGCTACTTCAATGAAAAAATGTTTGGTAAATAAACAAATGACGCAATATATATATATATATGCGCAAATATATATAAACATTCACTACCTCTTACGAACAGAGACTAACAGCACTTTATTGGTAAGTTACGATTTTCATTATATTATATCGGCCTTCTATTGGCCATTGTCCAGTCTCCTCAACAGCATTAAGGATGGGATAAAAAGGGTCTCCACCGTTAAGACCTCATATGTTTGTGTCCCCAAATTACCTAAAATGTTTTTTTATGCTTTTATTTTTACTTCAGTAATTTTCAGTTAACCCATTAGCATTGGCACTGGCCACGTCGGGCCCAAATATTCTTCCTGTTTTCTGTTGAAACTGAACAGATCAGCCCTTTCACAACCACCATTTAAAGTTATTCTAAAAGTAAGCAATCACATAATCAAAATCTCAAAGCTATAGAAGATAACGTATTTTAATTGTAAAACGATGTGAATAAATAAGTAATTCATCGAATGTTGAAGGTGCAACCTTTCTAGCTGGTGCAATAATGAAACAGCAATTCCATCTCAAATTACGTGGGGTATTTTTTCAGGACACTTTTCAGGTACGAGGGAGTGGTTAAGAATGTTAGTAGTACAAAAAATCGGGTCGGTATTTTTCTTAGTATTTGACTTTTGTTAATTATTGTTTGAAGCCGAGAAGGGTCAAATGAGAGTAGAGACGGTTGAAAAGCAAAAATTTGAAGAAATTTGTGATGTGTGTTGGTGAGATTTAGGAGGCTGAGAGGGGGAGGAAAAATCGATTGATCATAATACTTGGAATAAATTTGGGATGCGTGTTATATATATTTATATTTCTGTGGGTATCTATATATATGCTGACTACTTTATGTTTTTAATACTGTGTATTAATGTAGGAGTTTATATGTATATATATTGTGCGTATATGTGTGTGTGTTTGCATGTATATATGTAAGAGCTTGTATGTATATATTATGTATTTGCAAATGTGATGTATATATTATGTATTTGTAAATGCAAGTTTGGATATTTCATATGTATTGCATATGCTTATATATATATATAAATAAATAAATAAATATATATATACATATAATATATATATATATATATATATATATATATATAATATATATAATATGTATATATATACAGATATATAATATTTATATATAGATATATAATATATAGATATATATAATATATATATACATACATAGATATATGCGTACATAGACACACACACACACACACAATAATCTATTTGGAATGGTTCACTTGTAGATTGACAGGTTGACTCTTGTTTTACATTACAGCTTGATGGGCCCCGGGCTTGCTATCTGATTATTAGAAGTAGGGAAGTGCATGAATGTCGGGCAGTATTTATGCTTACGATAAAAAATAACGTCAGAGAATTTAACAGTGAGGATTTGTGGAGGCGAAGAATAGTTAATGACCCTTCATACATAACATACATTTACCTATATTTTTGTTTGTGGAGGGGAGCTTCACATACTATGACCACGATAGAGCGTGTTGGACATTGGTTTGAATTGAGGTTGTATATGTGTGTTGCTAAGATTGAAATAGTTTAGATTCGGGATTAGTGAAATTATACATATGAGCACGACAACGACATTGAAAATCCTCAGTGCCATTAATATAACACCTTGCCATGGTGTGGGTACATGGGTCATCACGTGGCACTTATAGTTTACATTTTGAGGCGACAGGAGCCTGCATACCATATATTTCAGAGCAGGACAGTTGTAAGTGGTTGGGTTACTAGTAGTAATGTTGATGTTGGTTGGTTTGTTGTTAGTGGGGAGAATCTAAATTAGGATTTATATTAGTATCGGATTGAAGAGTTGTAATGGAACTAATATTCGTCGTCTCGTAGACAGGGTTGTAGAATGTGGCTTAAGATAGTATTATACATTGAGGTGGCTTATTAATGTTTGTATTATTGTATTGTGAAGTTAAGCTTGGGATTTTGGGGAAAATTTTGGTTTTTTACCACACATAAAGCCTACCGGTGTTTTATAAAGACTTATGGAACCACGTGACCGCTGCTAGCTTTGTTGTTGTTGATGTGTATGCATTTTCAAAAGGTTTTATTCTTCAACTTTGAGATGTATTGTTGATTTTTTTTATTTTATCTTACTATAATCAGCAACAAACACCTTCCGTCAATATTAAATTCTTTATCGGATAAAAAATATACATTATCAAAACATGAAGTTAAAACAAAACAAATGTGCTTTGTTTTCTTCCAGGCACCAATGCCCTGTAGCAATAGTCTTTCATCGACCGACCTTTCCTCCAAAAAAATCAGTGGAATCATTCGATCTCCATACACAAATTATTTTCCTCCTGGAACTATAAAAAAAGTTACACACATTAGGCGCACCTTTCTCTAAGCGGCACACTAAATTTCCCAGGTAAAAAATAGCGGCTTATACACCGGAAAATACGGTGTTTCTTTTTTTGTCATATTCATATCGACTTCCACTCCATAAACGTTACACAAACACTTGACTGCGCATGCCTAAATGTCTACATTAAAGTATTTTTTAAGCTAAACTCTCTGCCAGATCTACAGGCTCATTAGGCCCCAGTATATCTCGGTATCGAACGTATTTCAACACCCAAGGATACAACACACCGGATACCAGTCTGTCGCAATGTTAACCCCTGGTTAATGCTGGTGCTTTTCAGATGAGTGCACTGGAAGTGTCTTTCTCGTGGACACAACTTACCGAAACAATAATCCATACGCCTATATGTGTGTGTGTGTGCGCTTATGTACATATCCGTGTGTATGTGGGTGTATTTTTGTATGCATGTACACACACACACACACAATCTTTTATTCTTTTAATCTTTTGCTTATTTAAGGTGAATTTCAAAGTCGTTATGCCAATCACATAATCCCCTTCCTACATTGGAAAAAAGTAAAGCTACGAAACTGGCTAAGTTTGGAAGAAAACGAAACACCACATGTGACTGGATGGGAAGTAATTGAGAATCCATAACTTATGTGAATGGATCGACTAAATATATGCTTTGTTTAGCTGAAAGTGTGCATATCCTGTTCAGATCTAAGATGCTTAATTCTCTATTGGACTCTAGGTCGGGAATTTTCAGTCGTGGTCAAGTATAAATATATTTTGAAGAACTGAAAAATTCCGTCTATTCTTGATTACATTTTTGATATATTTTTAGCCTTATAATTCAAGGTCTAACAAGGAGAACACTTAAATGCTGTTTTTACTTTTCCCTTTTCCCATTTTCGTTTTTGTGCTTTCGCTTTCCGATTTCCGGAACACTGGGCACGCTGTGGAAGACATGCACTGGGGCTGCGGCATCTCCAAATATTCTGCGTAAACGTTGAACAGGTGTGGTCATCGTTTGTCAAATAGGCTTTTCCACAAATAGGCTTTTTTCAGTAAGCTGCAGTCGTGGGTCAAGAAGAGACCGAGGATGGGTTACTGGCATCTGGAATGTTGCTAGGCACTCACTGTCCTCTACCAGGTGGGCAATGCGATCAGTGGAAAATCCACTCTGAAGTTCTATGGAGGGTTAGTGGAGGGAAAGTGCGATGAAGCACTTGGAGAGACGCTAGGTGTTGACAAAATTGAACTAACCAGTCTGTTGAGGAGGACTTTCAAGACGGGGACGATGGATAACTTCTAGAAGTCCCTTGCTTTGCAGTGCTATCGGGGGGCACTGCCGGATCAAGATAAACTCTACAAGCACGGAATTGCTGTCTGACCGACCTACCCGAGAGGTGCGCAGAGCGATGAAAGCGTTCTGCACGCACTCGTCCAGTGTCCTTGCATTACTGACATGTGGAGTTATGTTGAACAGCTGTTATCACGTGTAGGGTGGTTCTATCTTTCGGCCGAGTCCGTAGTGAAGATCGATCAGCCGCTTTCCATCAGTCTAATAGCAGTAGCGAAAGAGGCTGTATTGTGGACCAGGTTAACGTACTAAAGACAGAGAGTTTTCTCTACGGCCAATCACTCGTCACCTTTTTCAATTTCCTTGGAAAGGAGATGAGAGTGCAGAGTGAAGTGATGCCTCCCAGTACTTTGCCAAAGGTGGATGAACAGAGAAAATGGTACGTGTGAGTGGACGTACTCAGTAACGTACCTGTGGGCTAGTGAATTTGAGAGGGAGGAGAGTGCCCTTCCAGATGCCTCGAAGCGTCGAGTGGTTCAGGATTGGGGTGGGGTACCTGAGCCAAACTCCAGGGGATTACCTGCACCTATTACGAACTTTCATTGTTATATTCTTTTGTCGGATATCATTGTTATTCTTTTAACTGTGTACTCGTTGTCTCAGCGTTAAATCCCCACTGTCCATGTCTACTGTATCCTGTTTCTTTACTACCGACAAGGGGCTAAACACAGAGAGGACAAACAAGGACAGACAAACGGATTAAGTTGATCATATCGACCACAGTGCGTAACTAGTACTTCTTTAATCGACCCCGAAAGGATGAAAGGAAATGTCGACCTCGGATGAATTTGAACTCAGAACGTAACGGCAGAAGAAATACCGCTAAGCATTTCGCTTTACGTACTGAAGATTCTGCCAGCTCACACCGCATTTTCTGCTGTATCTTCTCCCATATGGCGGCGCTATTGGCAAATAATAATAATAATAATAATGATAATAATAGTAACAACACTAGTAAATAATAATTATAATAATAATAATAATAATAATAATAATAATAATAATAATAATAATAATAATAGTAACAATAATTACTATTATTATTATTATTATTATTATTATTATCATTATTATTTTTATTATTATTATCATTATTATAATAATAATAATAATAATAATTATTATTATTATTATTATTATTATTATTATTATTATAATATTATTATTATTATTATTATTATTATTATTATATAATTATTATTATTGGAATTTTTTCCGGCTAAACTTTTCACTCACTTCTTTACAATAAAATTATGTCATTTAATGCAATCGTTAATGTGATATTCCCTTCAGTTTCATATTAAAGAAAGCTTAGGGCAGGGTTGTGTATCTAATTGCATACACACACAGACACACACACTCACACTCACAATCGTACACATCAACTCTCCTCCTCTTCTTTCCCCTCTCTCTCTTCTATCGCTCCCTCTCCCCA
>NW_021835836.1:25000-38909 GCF_006345805.1 Octopus sinensis | reverse complement strand
TCTACTTTTTGTTGTTGTTGTCGTTCTTATTATTATTATTATTATTATTATTATTATTATTATTATTATTATTATTATTATTATTATTATTCAGGTCACTGGCACGAGCATGTGGCTTAGTGGTTAAGAGCGCGAGTTACTAACCCCAAGTTTCCGAGTTCAATTGCAGGCAGTGACCTGAATAATACTAATAATAATAATAATAATAATAATAATTATTTTATTATTATTATTATTATTATTATTATTATTATAATATCGAAAAATATCTTAAGAATGAGAACCCAGGTTCGAAATTTCCCCAAGACACCTGATGAAGGCTGGAGGATATATCAGCCGAAACGTTGTGTTAACAACAAACAGGATGAGGACAAATACCCATCAAATGTAAATAATGTACTTTTTCATGTTGTGTCGTCGTAAGTTATAAGGTATCCTTCATTGAAATTCTAGTTTCCATAGGGTTGAGCTTGGTTAGGGATAGAGATAGGGTTAGGGGTACTTGGTTTCTTGTTTGTGGTAATTTTGTTTTCTTCTTCTTCTTCGTCGTCGTCGTTATGTATCATACGCCTGCATCGCATTGATGGCACTACAATAAAAATCTTCCCGATCAAACGCCAGTTCTGCCGCTGCTTTGCCACTCTTGTCAAACCAGTCCTTAATACCGTGCAATCATTGCGGTATTTTCCGACCTCTTGATCCACTATTCTCAGGCCTTCCTTCCATGATAATTCTTCCTACTATAGGCACAAGGCCTGGAAGTTTGGGTGAGGAGACTAGTCGATCTCATCGACCCCAGTACGCAACTCGTACTTGATTAATCGACTCCAAAAAGATGAAAAGCAAACTCGATCTTGGCGGAATTTGAACTCAGAAAGTAACAACGACAGGCGAAATACTTATTTCTTTACTACCCACAAGGGGCTAAACACAGAGAGGACAAACAAGGCCAGTCAAACGGATTAAGTCGATTATATCGACCCCAGTGCGTAACTGGTACTTATTTAATCGACCCCGAAAGGATGAAAGGCAAAGTCGACCTCGGCGGAATTTGAACTCAGAACGTAACGGCGGGCGAAATACCGCTAAGCATTTCGTCCAGCGTGCTAACGACGCTGCCAGCTCGCCGCTTTCCTTCTTTCCATGATAATATTTCCCAGATAGCAGCTTCTTCGAATGTGGCCATAACAGACGAACTTTTGGTTTTTCACAATGGTCAGTTGCCGTCGACTTTCGTCTACTTGTAATAACACAAATTCATTAGCAGAATGATACTTTTGTTACTCAGTAACTTTTGGTTCAAATCCCAACAGTTTTTCTATAAATCCCTATAGTACACCCATGGTCCTTAAAATAAGCTCCAATGGTATTTTGCAAATGGCGGCGAGCTGGCAGAATCGTTAGCACGCCGGGCGAAATGCTCAGCGGTATTTCGTCTATCGCTACGTTCTGAGTTCAAATTCCGCCGAGGTCGACTTTGTCTTTCATCCTTTCGGGGTCGATTAAATAAGTACCAGTTACACACTGGGGTCGATATAATCGACTTAATCCGTTTGTCTGTCCTTGTTTGTCCTCTCTATGCTTAGCCCCTTGTGGGTAGTAAAGAAATAGGTATTTTGCAAATGGACACAATTCTGAGACAGAATTTGCAAACCACACCTACATTAGCTCCACTACCTTGCTCCTTTTTTTTTCTTTAATTCCTTTCTTTATTTTTCTTCTTTCTCTTATTTCTTTCTCCTTTACATATTTCTTTTTCTCTCATTCCTTGATTTTCTTTTATTTCTACTCTTTTGTTTTTCGTTCCTCTTTGTTATTCATCATATATATATATGTATATATATATATATGTATATATTTGCCTTGATGTATATATGTCTATCTCTCCACGTTTATATACTTTCTTACGATTTTTTTGTGGGTTTTTTTTGTCGTTGTTGTTCTCCATGTGCTTGGTTATATATTTTCAGGATAAATAACGAAATTTTCTCAAAATTATGTTGCGAATTTAGAAACTAGCAAAAATTATATACGCAAACACACACACACACACGCGCGCGCGCGCGCGCACAGAGGCATGTATATATATATATATAAACTAAGCAATATGAATAATGGGTAACAAGAACAACAAAAGCTGTAACAAGATTAGCAACATCAACGACAACAACAACAAGAAAATATCAGAAAAGAAATGGTAAAAGCGTAAAACTATATACAAAAAAAAAGAAAGAATTTGTCAAAAAAAATCTATAAAAATATTAAAACTGCAACATTAGAAATTAACCGCAAACTAAGGAGTATATGTAATTAAAGAAGAAATTTTAAACGTCATTAATAAGATATAGGGGAGCTGTGTAAAACTAATGATAATAATAATAATAATAATAATAATAATAATATAATAATAATAATAATAATAATAATAATAATATATATAATAATAATATAATGATAATAATAATAATAATAATAATAATAATAATAATAATAATAATAATAATAATAATAATAATAATAATAAGAAGAAGAAGAAGAAGAAGAAGAAGAAGAAGAAGAGAAGAAGAAGAAGAATGATGATGATGATGATAATGTTAACGACGACGACGACGATGATGATGGTGGTGGTGCTGGCGGCGGTGGTAGCGGCGGTGGTGGTGGTGGTGCTAACGATGATGATGATTATAAAGATGATGATTAGACGAAGCGAAACCGAAATTATTTAAGTGGATGAAGAATTTTCGTTTTGTTTAAAAAATTTTACTAATTTTTTTTACCTTTATTCTAATTGTTATTTATTTTAGTTTTATTTTTGAAAATTTAATATGTGTGTGTGTGTGTGTGTGTGTGTGTGTGTGTGTGTGTGTGTGTGTATGTGTGTGTGTATATATATATTAAGAAAATTGTATATGTATGGTTGCGTATATGCTTATGAAATATGTATATATATATATATATATATAATATATATGCATACATATATATATATATGCATACATATATATATATATACATGCATATACATATATGTGTGTAGGTTGTGCATATATGCATATATACCGGTGTTTGGGGCGAGTGGGTGTGTCTCCACATGAACGTTTGTTGAGAGAGCATTTTCTCCCCACGACTCTTCTTCTGCACTACCATCACCACTACTAGCACCACCACAAGTCGCGCCGTGACCATCACTACTACAACCATAAACACCACCAACACCTCTAACATCACCACCATCACTATCGCCATTGCCACCACTCAAAACATATCAACAACAACAACAACAACAATCACACAACAAACACTGCCACCCCTCACAGCAGCCACCACTAATAATGTCATCACCTTTACAATTTCCACGACCTCCACCACCAACATCACCACCTTCATCACTAACACCGTTACCATCAGCACTACCACCTCCACTGCCATCATTACCACCATTACCATCACCACACCACCACCACTACCACTGATGCTGCTGCTTCTAGAAATACAGCTACTGCTGCTACTACTACTACTACTACTACTACACATATTTCATGTTACTTTCTTTATTCTATTCGTTGTTTCTCCATTACCCTCCTCTTCAACCAGCCGACGATCTTCAAAATTTCTTTCTCTTTTTTGTTTTTCGTTTTCTTTCATTCTCTCTTCCTTCCTTTCATTCTGTCTCTTCTTTCCTTCCTTCCTTCGCTTCTTTCTTTCTTTCATTTTACCCTTTTCTCAACGATGTCTGTCCTAGCCAGATCGCCGAATCACTTGACACCGATGTTTCGATTAATTTGATCCTCTTCAGTATCGATCAAAGCCCGACGAAATCATATTTTCGATGCAAAAACTTACAGCCAAGCTATTCACTGATTTATGCAAAAACTGACCTGACTAAAATTAAAGCACTAAAAACCTTAGTTTAAACATTAGTTTAAAATAACGATGTGTATCGCAGTCTTTAAGCATATATTCTGTTTTGTCCAATGCCAGTTGCTTTTATTGTGGTTTCTGCAGTCTTTGAGGACAGGGATCATGGTTTTCTTGAGTTCGTTTCTTTTCGTTTACATTTTACGTTTATATCATTTTTTTCTTATATCCTCACTATCCCGCTTCCTGGTTTTTAAAATGTATCTAATGCATAAACAAAGCCTGGTGTTTTATAAATCGGCCAATTTAAAGTATCATAAATGCATAAAACAATTGGTATCTCTTTCGAGGTATATATTAAATTGATATTTATCTCGCACTGGATGGAGTACGTTTTTTTTTATTATTGATTCTACCTATATTGGATCTATCTATCCATTTGGAAGCGTCCAAAGAAGGAAAAAAATCGCCAACACCACATGGCGTATAGATACATTGCTGAAGTGACCAGAAGTAGAAAGAGATAGGGAAAGTGGTTTCGGTGGTACAGGAGAGTGCGACGATGGTCTGTATGTGTGTGTGTGCATGTGTGTGTGTGTGTGTGTGTGTGTGTGTGTGTGAGTGTGTGTGTGCGTGGTACTATCTGTGCGCATGTGTGTTTGTGTTGGTGTCATTTATCGAGCAAGTCAGTGGGAGGGTGATCATTCGAAGGAGGCGAAAAGTGTGAGTGGTGGGTGTGGCAGTGGTATGTGTATATGCGTATCAGTGCTTGTATATGTGTGTATGTATGTACGTATATATATATATATATGAAGTATCAGTGCGTGTATGTGTGTACATATATATGTGTCTTTTTTATCTTTTACATGTTTCAGACATTAAACTGTGGCCATGCTGGGGCATCACTTGAAGAAGTTTTAGTAGAATGAATTGACACTAGCACTTATTTTTTTAAAACCCTGGTACTTATTCTATCAGTCTATGTGTATATATATGTGTGTGTGTGTTTGTGTGTGTGAATGTGTACATATATATATATGTGTGTGTGTGTGCGTGTGGAGGTGCAATGGCCCAGTGTTTAGGGCAGCGGACTCGCGGTCTTAGGATCACGGTTTCGATTCCCAGACCGGGCGTTGTGATTTTATTGAGCAACATCACTTAAAGCTCCACGAAGCTCCGGCAGGGGGTGGTGGTGAACCCTGCTGTACTCTTTCACCACAACTTTCTCTCTTTCTTCCTGCTTCTGTTGTAGCTGTATTTCAAAGGGCCGGCCTTGTCACACTCTGTGTCACACTGAATCTCCCCGAAAACTACATTAATGGTACACGTGTCTGTGGAATAATCAGCCACTTGCACGTTAATTTCACGAGAAGGCTGTTCCGTTGATCGGATCAACTGGAACGCTCGTCGTCGTAACCGACGGAGTGTCATAATATATATATATACGATGGTCTTCTTTCAATTTCCTTCTATTAAATCCACTCACAAAGTTTTGATGGGCCAGAAGCTATAATAGAAGACACTTGCCTAAGATGACAAACAGTGGGACTGAACCCAAAACCGTGTGGTTGAAAAGCAAGCTAGTTACCACAAAGATACACCCGCCTCTTATATATATATATATATATATATATATATATATATATATATATATAATATATATATATATAATCAGCCGAAATTGCGAGGATGATCTTGTTCTTGAGTGAGGATAGGAAGCTTCGAATGACCCGTCCTTATTTTTTTTTGTATCGTCTTTCTGGATGTTTTGTTGTTCCATTTTGTATTATATATATATATATATATATATATATATATATGTATATATATGTTGTGTGTGTGTGTGTGTGTGTGTGTAAGTATGTATATATGTATGTATGCATATAAACGTTGAACGATGCTAGCTGAATATTTTTTCTTAGAGAAATATTTCAAGGCGTTTTGTCTATTAAAAATATAAAGTTCGCTTAGAATGATGTCAGTGGATCATCAGACACCGGTGTTTTGGTTTGATTTCAGCTCCTCAATGAGAAATGATCTCGGATATTCGGAGCTGCGCCGGAAACTTCTTAATTCTAATTTCTCCACTCAAAATATAATGATTTTCGTAGTTATCACGATTAATCATACCTGTGTAGAAATTTTCAAAACAAACAAAAAAAAAATGGATTTGGTGTCTGAAAATGAAGAGAGGAAGTGAGGATTAAGACTGGAGCAAAGGAAAAGAAAGTGAATGAGAGGCAGAATAGAAATGAAAGAGAGCGAAGGAAGAAGAGTGGAGAAACGGAAGAAACGGAAAACGATAGAAGTGGTCGGCCAAAAATTGAAGTTTGAAACAGAAAGAGGAAACGATAAAGGTAGGAAGAAAAAGTGACAGAATGAGGAATAAGAAAGAAAAATAAAACAACGTAATAAAAAAAGCAAGAAAGAAAAGTTGGAAGGAAGAAGGGAAGAAAGAATGAAGATTGACAGCGAGGAATAAAAAGAGAAAACGAAAGAAATTGAGAAAACAGGAAAAAGAAAATAATATTAGATTGCATAAAATAATGAAGGAAATAAAAGGATGATAGGAAAATGGAACGAATGAGCGAGGGAGAACACTGAAGGAAAATTTGGATAGAATTACAAAGGAACTTGAAGTAGAAGATAGTGAAGATAAACAGAGAAAATATAAAGAGAAGGATAAAAGAACGAGAAGAAGAAAAAAAGGAATGTGTGTGCTGAAGAGAGAATAAAGGTGGAAAGAGAGAAAGAAAGAAAAAAGAAAGAAAGAAAGAAAGAAAGAGAGAAGCAAAGAAAGAAGGAAGGAAAACAAACAAACAAACAAGCAAACAAACAAGGGGAAATGAGCAATGAAAAAGTGCAGTGATGGCGTTAGATGTGGCGGTGAGTGGCGGGAAGCTTGATTAGCTAAGTCGCCGTCTTGAACCAGCTTGAGGCTATATCGTTTGTTGAGAGGGACTCAGCCCGTGATTAACTAATTTACTGGAAACTGTGTTTAGCACCCCGCCGCCACCAGCCAGACCACTACCCGCATCACTCACCTATATATATATATATATATATATATATATATATATATATACACGCACATCCTATCGCCATATATTTATGTATGTGTATACACACACACACACACACACACACACACACACACACACACACACACACATATATATATATATGTAGACTCATTGAAAGTCCTCTACAATGCTCTCGGTATATGTTCAGTAGTCTCCACCATCGCATCTTTCCACAATAGGAGAGTAGAGGCGTCGGCCGAAACATCAGCATCCTGTTTACCATCATCATCATCATCATCATCAGTAGTAGTAGTAAGTAGTAGTAGTAGTAGTAGTAGTAGTAGTAGTAGTAGCAGTTGTTGTTTTTGTTATTGTAGTAGTTGTAGAAGCAGCAGCTACAGCAGCGACGGTCAGAATTACCAAGCAATTCCGGATAGTAGAAAAAATGTGTATACACACACACACACACACACACACACATATATACACACACACACATGCACACACACACACACACGCACACACACACACGCACACACACACACACAACACACACATACACACACATGCATGCATCGATACATACTCATACATATATACATATATGTACGCGTGAGTGTGTGTGTATATATATACATACATAAATATATGCGTATGTGCGTATTTGTGTGTGTATGTGTGCAGCGTGTGTGTTTATGTAAATAGATAGGCAGTCAGACAGACAGACAAACAAGTAGATAAAGTAATATTGAGGGCCATATTTCTCTCTCTCTTTCTTTCTCTCTCTCTTTCTTTCTCTCTCTCTTTCTTTCTCTCTCTCTTTCTTTCTCTCTCTCTTTCTACTTAATCCTGATTACCAATTCCTTCGTTCAAACATATTTCAACATTTCTCTCTGACTGCCTGGTGCACATTTTTCTACTTGTCCATTAACTCCAGGGAAACAAGACGCTCATCGCTGCTTCTTTGAAATTGTGAAAGTCAAACAAAAGATGATGAATATGAAAAGACCCCAGCTACAAAATCTTGTTATTAAGACGAGAAGTAAAATAAAATAGAATTTGGCGTGGCAGATAGTGGAAAGAATGAGAAAATAATGATAAACGACTAAAAGTACTTCGCCATAAATGGCCGACTAATCATCGGAAGAAGCGCTAAAGTTCTTTCTTTCACGAGAACGAGGCGATAAAACTGTAGCATTTGAGTAGAGTTGAAGAAGAAGAAAAAATGGCGTCACAACGGTTTAGATTATTAAAAATTATTGATTTCTGACGTTTAGCAGATGAGCATGAAATTTGAAGGAAAGGTTCACTCGATTAATTTGACCTCCATATACATTTTGCATATTTCAGTGATTAGACTGCGGCCACGCTAGAGCACCATCTCGAATTATTATTTTTTTATATTTTTGTTTTAATCGAATATATTGACCCCAGCACTTAATTTTTGAAGTCTGTCACTTATTCTATCGGTGCATTGTGCCAAAACTGCTAGCTTACGGGTACGTAAACAAATCAGTACCGGTTTTCAAGCGGTGGAAGGGGCAACTAGTACAAGCACAAAGACACAAACATATACCTGTACGTATATATATGCCTTGTTTACCGGGGCTAAGCCATTCGTTACGCTGCTTCAAATTGATGTACAGGCACCATTTTTCGTCGCCAGTAACGATTCGGTAAAGAAATTGTTGTTTGTGTCCATGAGTTGAGCGGTGACGAGCAAGCAAACCAGCGAAGATTGTGGTTCGTTGATTTCTATTGTTGTCACTTAAAGCATGCGGAACTCATGCTCCATACTTCTGAACCTTTCCCATCGAGTGAAGATGCTTCTCTGTAGCAGTGTGGGAGCATTCCATTTTCTTTGCCAGTTCCCTTGTCGTTTGACGAGAATTTTCGTGCAAAAGTTGGTTTAATCGCTCTTCATCGAACTCAACTGGACGGCCAGAGCGAGGTGCGTCTTTGAGGTCAAAATTTCCATTTCTGAACTTGGCATACCAACCACGAGCGGTCCTTTCAGCTATGGCACCCTCTCCATACACAGCACAAATGTCGCGAGCAGCTTTTGCGGCCTTAGAACCTTGATTAAAAGCAAAAAGAAGGAGGTGTCGAAGATGCTCGTTTTTCTTAACTTAACATTTCATTTTAACGATATGAAAATAAACAAAAATTAACTACTAAAAGAAAAAAAAAAGATTTCAAAATTATTCAAAAATAGAATTCTCGAGAAAAATAGATTCCAAAATTTAAAAACACAATAAATTCAAAAATTTAAAAAACGGCGGGAAATTAGTTGCCAACCCAATATATAATAATAATAATAATAATAATAATAATAATAATAATAATAATAATAATAATAATAAATCAAATGAAGTAGAACCAATTATTTCAAAGGGATGTAAAACATTCAATTCTCACTGGTACATCAGTTGAATATTACAAATTAAATGGTATAATTACAATACAGAAATATTAAAGGAAATAGAGAAATACAATTGAGAGGTTAAAAATTTATTTACATTAGAATATAATATAATATAACATATTATAACAATAATTAAAAGAAATATAAGACAACAATTTGTTTAGACTCATATCCACTTGTGAATTTATAAAAGAAATACGCGTTTATGCATATAAGTCTCCTCAGATCATTTGCTAAAAAAAAACAGACAAAAATTCAATAGAGGGACTGCTAAATTACAAAATAGACTGATCCAAAATTTACCTATGTTTAGAAGCGAGAGCGATATATACAGAAAAATAATAAGGCGGCGAGCTGGCAGAAACGTTAGCACGCTGGGCGAAATGCTTAGCGGTATTTCGTCTGTCGTTACGATCTGAGTTCAAATTCTGCCGAGGTCGACTTTGCCTTTCATCCTTTCGGGGTCGATAAATTAAGTACCAGTAACGCACTGGGGTCGATGTAATCGACTTAATCCCTTTGCCTGTCCTAGTTTGTCCCCTCTGTGTTTAGCCCCTTGTGGGCAATAAAGAAATATATATATAGAAAATAATAAGGCGACGAGCTGGCAGGAATGTTTGCACGCCGGGCGAAACGCGTAGCCGTATTTCGTCTGCCGCTACGTTCTGAGTTCAAATTCCGCCGAGGTCGACTTTGCCTTTCATCCTTTCGGGGTCGATAAATCAAGTATCAGTTACGCACTGGAGTCGATGTAATCGACTTAATCCGTTTGTCTATCCTTGCTTGTCCCCTCCGTGTTTAGCCCCTTGTGGGTAGTAAAGAAAAATATATATATAGAAAATAAAAGATAAAAGAGTGTAACTCTTTCTACGAAATAACACAGAAGAGCTCAATATATTGAGCAAATACCAAAGTTCAAGGACCGCTTGGAATTTTCATTCCTATTTTTTCCTTTATACTCATTTACAACTCTTTCGGCTTTTCTATATTTATTACCCAAAATCACACAATTGTTGTGGGAAAAACTCTTAAAAAGACTTAAACTTTATAAAAAACCTAACCTTTAAAAATTCTATCTCTGATGAAGGAAATGCGGCCACCAAAGTCGAAAGAAAAAGTTTTTGCTTTTCGTATTCTCTGAAACGATCGTTAGGTATCTCACTTCATTATTTTTTAAAATTTCATTCGTGAACAGTTGTAAATCGCCTTAATCCATTTAATTTTTCTTCATTCGAGGACTGTTGTAAATTTTTTAAACACCTCCCCTGCTCGTGATTTTAACCTATTTTATCTCATGTAATTTTCTGTATGTGTACTGTGATCGCCCGACCTTGGGATTATATAATAAAAATATATATGATTATATTTGATTGTATTCCCAATTTGAATTTGTATTGGCCGGACTAGGAGGATGTAAACTAATCTGTCTTCTTTCTCTCCTTGAACTTTGATGTGTGTGTGTGTGAATTGAACTAGTTTCAGCTCACGAGTTGTGGCCATGCTGGGGCAACACCATTTGGTGTTTCTACATAACTTATACTTCACGACTTCATTTTGGAACTTGGCATTTGGTGCATGAGGGAGTTTGATGCCACTGCCCTTCATTTTCACTTCCTGCTGCGAAGTTGGTTCATCTGGGACTCTTGACAGTAAGAGATCGAAATTCATTTTGAAGACACCTACATCCACCACATGCAGGCCTCTCAAGTCTTTCGGGAATATATCGAAGAGTTGTGGTCCTTTAAATCCCAGGCTGTTGCAATATCTTGTCATATATTGGCAAAGTTAGAGTCTTTGGCACTATACAGTGGTGCCCCGTTCTAACGTTAATACAACTTTCACTGACTCTGTCTCTGGGATTGTAATTCCTCCAGGACCAGTGTATTTAATTGGTATTGCATTTAGTTTTGCATGCTAGTAGCATAGGACTTGAAACTGTTCAGCATTAAACTGTATGCTATTCTTGTTAGCCCACTTGTATGTTTCATCCAACTCACGTTGCAAATGCATAACGTCTTCAGAGTTCTGTATCACCTGTGAGACTTTTGTATCATCTGCATAACTTTTGAATCATCTGTATCACATCTGCGTGTACTTCTGGCTCTCTGCGTGGCTAAGGGCATAACTGAGAGAGTCATTATGAACAGTAGTGGTCCCAAAACAGTACCTTGTGGAACACCACTCACTATTTGAGTATCATTGGAGGTGGCCCCATTGGCTACTACTGCTTGACTTCTATCTCTCAGAAAGTCATGCAGCGAATCTCCCAACTTCTCGACTATGCCGAAATCACGCAGTTTGTGACATATTCCATGATCGACTTGATCGAAAGCCTTTGCAAAGTCGAGATATATCACATCCACATTTGAGTGGCTGAGTAGCTGTTTCAACATCCAGTCATAGTGTTGTAAGAACTGAGTCAGCTGCTTCTTCCTGGTCGGAAACCATGTTAGGTGTCAGTCAGCAAGTCATTTTCCTCAAGAAAGGTGATTTGTTTTCTTTTAGTTATTTATTCCATGGCTTTACTGATGTGCGAGTCAGAGAGATAGGTCTGTAGTTGTCGGCCTCTGCTCTGCTACGTCCTTTATGACTAGGGCATATTTTACCCTTCTTCAGCTTGCTTGGAAATTTGCCATTTGCAAGGAAGCTCTAGAAGAAAGACTGGAGTGTTCTTGCTAGGTCTCGCTTACATGGTTTTAGAAGGATTGCTGGGAATCCATCAAGGCCAGTAGCTGAGTTCGAGTTCATCTCATCTTACATCGTCTTCACTTATATTGATGTAATTAATCATCACTGCCTCTGTATTTATATCTACAGTGGCGAAAAGGTCAGCTGGATTGCTGACTTGCAAGTGTCCTAGGGGAGGAGGGGAAACATTTTAAATTGCTCATTTAGTATTTCCCTTATCCACATTAGGTTTCCATCTTTTTCGAGGTGTGGCCCTACCCCGCATTGCACTGAGAGCGTTTCTTTGGCAAACTTGTAGAAGGCTCTGCGGTTAGATTTAATATTGTCTATAGCCCAGGCTTCTTTGTCTGCTCTTTCTTTTTCATGGGAGAGTTGCAGATTTCTTTCAGTCTCCAGCAGTTGTATTTTCAGGCGGGATTTTTCACTGCTTTTAATTAGTTTGTTTATGCGATTTGAAATTTTTGTATGTCGTCTCATAAGAACTTTCCTCTCCCTGGGGATTTTGTTCTTGTGTACAGTGGAACTTCTCTCCGGGACATGTTTGTAGTATATGGCTTGCATTACAGATATGTGTTGTTGAAGTTTCATGTCGATGTCCGGTGAGGAGAGACATTTAGGCCAGTTTTGTTTGAGGATCTCTTTCTCAATTTGTTTCTAGTTTGCCTTATGGAAGTTCAAACTGGAAAGATTTTGGGAGTTTCTTGTAGACTGCATATCCATGTTTTCCTTTGGTCAGCTCTACCATACTGTGATCCGAGAGTAGCGTCGGTGCCATTTTCACATTATGGATGACATCCATATTGTTTGTGAAGCAGAGATCCAGTATATTTCTTGCCCTGGTCAGTCGGAGTACTATTTGTTCCATGTACAAAGTGTTGATAAGGTTCAGGAGGGACTGCACCTGTCCTTGTTCGCAACGCGCCATTCCCGGGAGAGAAAGGCCCTCAAGCCATCTGACACTGGGTAGATTGAAGTGTCCCATTAGAAGTACACTTATGCTTTGTTCTAATGTAACTAGAACTTGTATTTTTGTAAAGCAATTTTTGAACTTGTCTGCATGATTTGGAGCATCTGGAGGGCGATATGTAGCACATATAACTACATCAAGTTGTCTTATATGTACAGTGTTGTGTACATATATATGATTATATTTGATTGTATTCCCACTTTGAATATGTATTGGCCGGACTAGGAGGATGTAAACTAATCTGTTTTCTTTCCCTCCTTGAACTTTGACGTGTGTGTGTGTGAGTGTGTGTGTGTGTGTGTGTGGTGTGTGTGTGTGTGTGCGTGCGTGCGTGTGAATTGAACCAGTTTCAGCTCATGTTGAGTATGACAAAAGGACCTGAGGTATGAGGTCTTCGTGGATATACATAGGAACTCCACCATGACTCCTTTCTTTTCTCTCAGTCCGTAATACAACATACTATGGTATGTGTATTTCTGCATTTGCTTTATCTGGCTTCAGGCGTGTTTCCGTAAGTGTTACGCAAAAGGCTTTTACAATCGGTGATCCGATTAACGGAACAGCCTACTCGTGAAATTAACGGGTAAGTAGCTGAGAACTCTACAGACACTCGTACACTTTACGTAGCTCTCAATGTGATTTAGCGTGACACACAATGTAACAAGGCTAGCCCCCTTTGAATTACTGGTACAACTCATTTATTGTCGGTTGAGTGAAATGGAGCAACGAGTAATAACGTGTCTTGTTCACACACACACACACACACACACACTCACATCCATTTAGTCTCTCACACACACACATATACAAACACACACACTAACACACACACTCAGATACACACATACACTCACACCCCCACTCACACACATATTCTCACACGCAGACACACTCACACACATACTTACACACACATACACACTCCCACACACACTCACACACACTCAC
>NW_021835836.1:5000-12500 GCF_006345805.1 Octopus sinensis | reverse complement strand
TGCGGAACGCCACTACTGACTTTGGCTGGGCTTGATTTTACTCCTTCAACTACAACATGTTGAGATCTGTCTGTCAGGAAACACTTGATCCGTTTCAGTAATTTTCCAGAGACACCAATGTTGGATAGTTTTTTCAATAGGATCTTATGATCAACCCTGTCGAAGGCCTTGCTGAAATCAAGGTAGTTGACATCGGTGTTGGAGCCCTCTCCCAAAGCTCTCAAAATGTCATCAAAGTGATGCAGGAGCTGGTTAGGCAGTCCCTTCCATTACGGAACCCATGTTGGTTAGAGATCAGCCATCTGTTGCTTTCCAGAAATTGGGTTATTCGAGATCTCACCACCCTCTCAAATACCTTGATGATATGAGAGGTGAGTGAGATCGGGCGGTAGTTCACTGCAAGGGACTTGTTTCCCTTTTTGAAGACTGTGACAACAGACTGGGACAGAAAGTTTTTAGGAATATAGCCAGCATCCAGTGAGTTTCTCCACAGATTAAAGGGGAGATGCAAGTTGGTGTCGACACACCTTCAGGACACAAGCAGGGAACCTGTCGGGGCCTACTGCTGAATGTGTTTATTTCGTTTCGCCGCCTAAGACATCAGGGGCACACAAACGTTATGTCCGATATAGTGTGTTGGGGGTTGACATCACTGATACAGCCCAGATCGGCCATAATCAGGATTGCTGAAAACAGAGCAGTATTGTTTCTGCAGTATCTCGCCCATGGATTTGGCATTATCTTGGAGAGTGCCATTTTCATCAATTAGATGGCCAACAGTGGAGACAGTGACCCGTGTTTCTGTGTTATATATATATATATATTATATATATATATATATATATATCGATAGATATATATATACACATATATATATATAGATATACACATATATATATATATACATATATATATATATATATATATATATATATAGATAATATATGTATATATATATATATATATATCAGTCTATCTATCTATTATATATATATGTATATATATATGTATATATATATATATATTTATCTATACATATATATATATATATCTATATATATATATATATATATTATATATAATATACATATATATACATATATATATATATATATTATATATATATATATATATTCTATATATATTATATATATATATAATTATATATATACATAAAAGTAATAATGGTACAACGAAGTACCGATATTTACTGGAAATAGCGAACGTAATAAATACGACGCTAATGTATAGCTTCACTGCGTATGTACTAGTAAAAATGCATGTGTGCAACAAACATGAAAAAAATTGTCTTACCTCTAGGAAGAACATCTGAAAAATGAAAAACCTAGATAACGGATAATGCAGTACCGGTTTCGGATTTTTCAAAATACGAATGCCAATCGTATAATTGATTTATCCTCATATATACAGATGCTTCTTCACATATATATATATATGTGTATATACATACACACACATCTACATATGCTTTTGTGTGGGTGGGTGTGTTTGTGTGTGTATTGGAAGACCGAGAGTGTCTCTATGTTTATACCCGGTTATAGAGGCGCTTAAAACAATTACAATTAGCGAAATCATGGTACACCGTTTCATATCATACTCGCTTGCCAGTAATAACTCTGTGATTTTTATTTTCTCAGATGGTAGGATGTGATTTAAAGGATATGTTATTGCTATTTCTAGCATACTGGGCGAGAACTAACTAGTTACTTTGACATCTGTCCTGTTATCCCATTTTCTCCCCCCTCTCTCTCTCTCTCCGAATAGTAAGGAAGATTAGGGTGCTCATTGAAGAGGGATGATCGTCCGTGTAAAAACTTTTGCTGTTTAACGCTAAGTCAGCTCTGCCTCTGTATATCCCTATTTATAGGTATTTCATACATGATTATTCATCTTTTTTTTTCTGTATACAAAGATTCTAGGACCATATTATCAAATATGTTCTTTTCTAAGACGGTGAAGATGTGATTCGAAAAAGATTTAGTTGTTATTTCTTGTACGTTGGACAGAAATGCATTTATTTAGTAGAAAATATTCTCTATTTTAGCCTGTGCTCTTTGTGTTGCTCTGGATTGAAAAAACTTGTGAACGACCCACCAGCAACTGACATGTGTATCGCAGCCCTCAGCTGAAGATCTCTTTCTTGGCCCAGAAACCCCATGGATTCAGGTGAAGACACTCAACAAGAACGAGGATTATCAAAATTTGCTTTGATCGGATGGATCAGAAGTAGGCCATACTATGGAGCGCTGCCTTGTTTTCTCGCTACTACCCGAAGCCTGTGACTTAAGCGATCTTGCAGAGTTCAATGAAAATGGAAAGAACTGTGTGAAGAAAATGGAAACTGTCAGATAACCATTACGCTTCGAAGAACCGAAAGAAGAAGTATTTCTAATAGTAATAGCGGTAGCTGACTTCGTTAATTCTTTATTTCGGAGGTTCCCATTGATGCTCATAGTCGGGGAAGTTTAATGGAAAGCAATGGCGGCTTTGTTGTGAGTATTTCTGTTAGAGAAACCACACACACATACACACTCACACACATAAGACCCTTTCACACGAAAATACGAAGACAATAAAGTCTAGAGCGGCAGTAAATGTCTGCATTACATATCGTTAAATACCCGTATGGAATTTTTTATTTGTTCTCAAACCTTTACACAATTCATTTTATCTAATCACATACCACGTGACAACAAGGAAGTTTGATGCATCAAATCAAAAATAAAATCAATCAGGAAACTATTAGAACGGCAGACTAAACTGTCTACGAATTTACTTCATTGAAAAGTTCAATAAGTTGAATCATTATAAGGAGCAAAGAATTCATTACGTTTCGGATTGTTGTCCTTCGTCTGATCGTAAGGAAGATAGCGGAAGTGACAATACTTTACCGCTGGATTTGCCGCCTAAATAATATGCTTATATATATATATATATATATATATTCTAATATATATATATGTGTATATATATATATGTGTATTATATATATATATATATATATATATATATATATTATATATATATATAAATATATATATATATTATCTAATATGTTAGCAATTAACCGGTTTTATTTTTAGGTATCGGGCAAAGGTCATACTGGGGCACCACTTTGAGATGTTTAGTCGATGAAATCACCCAATATTTAAGCGTAAGGATGTTGCTTATTTTTGTCGGTTTCATATTTCAGAACTGCTAAGTTAAACAAACAAACCAACACAGATTGTGAAGCCATGAGACATTGGGACGAAAACGTGCTCACACACATACAATATATATACATACAAGTACACATAAGACTTACACAAACATACATATATACATACACACACATAGACACACACATATATATTTTTTTATCTTTTATCTGTTTCAGCCTGGACAGCGGCCATGATGGGGCACTGGATTGGAGAATTTCTAGTCGAATGAATCGACCCCAGTACTTATTTTTTAAAAGTCAGCTACTTATTCGACCGGTGTCTTTTGCTGAATCGCTAAGTTATGAGGACGTAAATGCATCAATACCGCTTCTCAAACGGTAATGGTGGGGAAACAGATACAAAGATACGCACTGTTGTTGTTGTTGTTGTTGCTTGTACTACTGTTGGCAGTCCAGTCGTTCTGTTGTAGGAGCAGCTTACTGCATTGAAACTGCACACGTTGGAATTTGCGTGGGTAAAATAACACAAAACATGTTAAAAAAAAAGACGATGATAATGATGATGATGATGATGATGACGACGACGATGATAATGATGTAGGTGTTGGTGGTACTGGTTCTGGTCGTCGCGATGGCGACGCGGTCACCGCCGCCGACGACGATGATGTAGATAATGGTGTTGATGATGTTGATGATGACGATGACGATGACGACGACGACAATGGTGATGTTAGTAATGATATGGATGATGATGGTGATGATGATACTAACGATGACAACAATGATGATCATAACGATGATGGTAATGATCATGGTGACGACGATGATGACGACAACGACGACTATGATGATGATGATGATGACGACGACAATGATGACAATGATCATCAACATCATGACGATGACGACGATGACAACAGCAATGACGACATGATTGACTGCCATCTTTAAGTTTCGTTTTATTGGATTAAGGGGTTACAAGAAGTCTTTAAACAAATTCCACACAAATTCCAGCATATTTTAGTTCGTTAAAAAAAACGAAAAAATAACTTGTCCCCTTTCCCCCCTTTCCCACCTTTGACTCCTCTCACCTCATTACCCGCACCCACGCTCCCATCCATTGTATCAATTATTACTTTCAGGATGCAGTCCAATGACTAATTCTGACAATAGACATACAATTACAAAATGAAAATAAGTACAAAACAAGAAAGACAAATAAATATAGAAATAAATGTAAATATAAATGAATTTTAAAGAAAAAAACGCAACATTCTTTCTAAAAGACTTTTCAAACCGTTCTCTCTTTTAGCATTCCAAACTAAACACCTACTTAAACAGACCGAACAATCTAACACCGACAGGAACAAAATAAAAAAAAAAGAAATTAAGAAATAAAATAAAATGAAATGAAATAAACACGTCCTGAAGGAGCAAAACATGGAAGATAATAAAAAACAAAAACAAATGGAAAACAGTAACAGAAGCAAGGCACTAGTAATAATAAAATAATAATAATAATAATAATAATAATAATAATAATAATAATAATAATAATAATAAATGCCCTGATGCAGTACCAGACAGTGGTTCTCTTGGCTTCTGATCTTAACTGATTAGAAGTTTTATCATGTACATTGTTTTGTCTTGGTATAAAATATGGTCTACAGCAAATATTCTGCTCAATACCAAAGATTTGCTTGTCAGTTGTTTGAACTTAACCAGTTGAATATGCCCCTTGGTGGCTGATGGTATTTGCATCTCTGATCATGAGCAGAAGTAGTGGGGGAGCATCATAGCCATGTGTTGAGAGGGATTCTTTGGGGATTGAATAATTCACCTCTGAAAACATGGGTGTTTCGTTCAACATCCTTAAGCAACCCTTATTCAGGGACCTTTTGAGCGGGATGGGTTACTCGACCAGAAGAAAATTCTAACTGGGCCCCACCTGCAAGGTCATGTGCTGTTTATCTTGATATGAGATCACCATGTCGCGCACATATGGTTGTGATGCATGTGCCTAGTGTACCCTTATCAGACGGGTAGTTATGATGGGTATACTGGGCTTCGTATATTTTACCCCAGTGTCACTTTGATGGCATGCACTGCTCTCTCACATTTTCTTTTATTGGCCACAAGAGCCGAACACAAAACAAAAAAGGTCAATACAATACAAGGGACAAGTGGGGTGTTGAACAATCCCGGGTATACAATAAGTAACGAAAACAAATAACAAAACAATTAAACAATAAAAATTCCCTAGCGTGGAAATTATCCAAGACCCTATTCCAAAAATTCCTCCTAAAAGACCAGCTAATTGATCTCTTCCGATGCCCTAAGTTGCCCCCGAGAACGGGGTCGCACCTGCGCGCCACTAATCCCCTATAGAATCCCAATGTGGGACTTGCACCGACCGAATTGCTCAAATGGCAGAGGGCTGTGAGTGCACCCCGAAAGGATGAACGGTAAAGTGAACCTCAGTGGAATTTGAACTAAGAACGTAAAGACGGACGAAATGCTGCGAAGCATTTTGCCCGGGGTGCTGACGATTCTGTCAGCTCACCGTCTTAATAATAATAATAATAATAATAATAATAATAATAATAATAATAATGATAATGATAATGATAATGATAATGATGATGATGATGATAAATAATAATAATAATAATATAATAATAATAATAATAATAATATAATAATAATAATAATAATAACACTGATCAACAAAATGAAATATTTTTAATCATTAGAGTTGCTGATTGACTTTTCTGGGTTAATTTTTGTTGCTGATTACGAATCTGAAGTCCGATTTCCTCTATCAGGTCACATTTTCATGATACCTGCTGTTTTAACTTATAGGATACGTAAAGCATGTCTATATAAAAAATATTGAATACAAGATACAATAAATTCTTGGCTTTTTCTTGTACAAAATTAAAATTATTGTGTACAAATAAGTTAGAATGCACTCAAATGCATAACAACTTGAAATCTTAGGGATTCGGACTTTCTATGGTGTTTTGTCTCAAGTTCATCCCTGTATTACATCCAAAAATTTGATGATGATGATGATTTGGCACCTTAAACAGAAAATAAAATTTATGAAAAGAAAAGATTATGAAAACATAAAATTACAAAATGAACACAAATAGTTATAAAACAGAAGTCAGAATTTACCCGTATAAGACGTATACGTGTAGCAAGACTGCTGATGGGAGTTATACACCTCTCTTATCTCATCAGAAAAACTGTGCATGATAGAAGGAAACCGATTACAGTTTTGAAATCTGCGGACAAAACTACATATAAGACACCATATAATATCCCTGATGAAAGTTGGCTGTTGACCAGTGTAATTATTATTATTATTATTCTATGTTTGACTTTTGCTTTATGTCTGTACAAGTTGGCTCCAAGTCTCACCCAGAGACCTCAAGAGACAACAGGTTGGAAGTTCTGTGCCATATATTAGGGTTTTTTTTTTTTGGGGTGTTGTACTAGTGAATGTCTAATACATAAAAAATAAAAAATAAATTAATTTAAAAAATTTTTAAAAATAAAAATAAAAAAAAAATAAAAATAAAAATAAAAAAAGAAAGTTTGTTTTAAACCTTGGGATTACATAGAGAGTATTTTGCGTAGGATATGAGCAGTTCCCATGAGCACTATCTTTTGAATTTCTGCCATTTTGGGGTTTCCTGGTATTGTTTTAGTCTTCAGCTTCCACATTTTGCTGATTTCTATTTCAAGATCTTTATATTTGCTCATTTTTGGTAGAGTTGGTAGGTTGACAGATACGTTATATCGATTGGGACAGTCATATCAACGATGAGGCATGTTCTTTGTCTGAAGTCTTTCAATATAATGTCTGGCCTATTTGCATCTATCTTCCTGTCAGTTTGAATGGTGAAGTTCCAGAGGAGTGAGATGTGGTCATTTTCAAGCACAGGAGGTGGATTGTGTTCCCACCAGTTTTTTTCATGGGGCAAATCCAGGTTTTTGCAAATTACCCAGTGAATATATTGTGCAGCTCTATCATGCCTACTGAGGTACTCTGTAGGCGCTAGAAGACTGCATTGGAGACAATATGGTCAATGGTTCATTTTGTTGTCGGTATACACGACATGTTGGGCTACTGCCGTTCTTTAATATGTTGGCCTGGTAGTTTCTTGTTGGTGGGCATTGATCTTGAGCTGCTATGATAAACCCCTCTGTTTCAGATTTTAAGCCAGAGGCCATTAGCCATTGATGGGTCAGGGCTTTGTCGATATCTGCATTATTCGCTCTCCTTTGGGTATTTGCCATAGAGAGGT
>NW_021835835.1:25000-38046 GCF_006345805.1 Octopus sinensis | reverse complement strand
GTTGTGTAAGCAACTAAAGTAATTTATTTGTTATGTATGAACAAAACTAATTTGACGGTTGCACAAATAACTTAACATTATTTTTGAGGTTATATATAAGAATATAACGCCAGAAATTTGACGGTTTTGCTTACAGCAACATTACCATGGCTTGTGTGTGTTGTGTGTGTGTGTGTGTGTGTGTGCGTGTGTCTATCTGTGTCTGTGCGTGAGTGTGTTAGAGAGAGAAAGACAGGCAGACAGACACAGTCTGTGTGCGTGTGCCTGTTAGACTGTGTGTATATATTTATTTGTGTGCGTATGCCTGTTAGGCAGTGTGTATATATTTATTTATGTGTGTGCGTGACTGTACGTGTGTGTCTTGTGTGTGTGTGTGTCTGTATGGGTGTGTGTGTGTCGGTACGTGTGTATGTGTGTTAGAGAGAGTGTCTGTGTGCTTGTGCTTGTTAGACTGTGTGTATATATTTACTTATGTGTGTGTGCCTGTACGCGTGTGTGTGTGTGTTTGTATGTGTGTTAGAGAGAGACAGAGAGAGAGAGAGAGATTTTGTGTGCGTGTGCTTGTTAGACTGTGTGTATATATTTATCTGTGTGTGTGTGTGTGTGTGTGTGTGTGTACACATACATACTCTTACTAAAGAGAAATAACGTTATTGACCACGTGACTAATCTGAAGCATGTCGCATGTTTTCTTCTCGTGCGTCTTTGCTGTGAGGTGGACGATTTGAACTGGCGAAGGAACGTGCAGTAACAATTGCTGACGTAAGGAACGCGGAATGTGAAATTGGTGTCGTAAAGAACGCAGAGTGTGAAGATGGCAGCTTGAACAAACAGTGAAAGACAGCCAGGGTGAAGTTGGCTACGAAAACTGAGTGTGAATTTGGCAACGACCAGCCGAAGTGAACCCGAGCGACGAAGAACCACAACACATCAAGCCAGGTACGGCTACTTCTTCCACTCTAAACAAGTTTGCTTTCTGGGTTGGAAAACAACAGATCCAAGCCATGACTGGAACAGTAATATCTGTGAAACATTCCGAACGTTTATCATTTAAGTATATGTGCGCGCGTCTAGACATGCAACTATACGCATGAGAATGCACATGCACTGGCTGCAAAAACTGCACACATACTTTCGCAAATACACTGTTGATGTTGTTGAAATTCCAATGAAGGAGTCTTGGCAAGAAATCTTGAAATAAAACTGAGCAATGACATAATACATACATACAGAATCTGAAAATGAAATAGACTGACTTTAATTACAAGCTACAACGTATATCTCTGTACAGTGGCAACAGCTGCAAGTATCTGAGTTTTTATTCTCATACCACTACATAAAGTTATTTTATAAATAATAACATAAACACATATAGCCTAACAACAGATGTGTGCCGATCCTTCATCAGGTGGTTTGCTTTCCAAGACACTGCAGGCTCATGTTCAATTTCCTCTCTTTGAACCAACGCTTCTTTCCTTCTGTTCGTCACAGAGCATCCTGAGAAGAAACTTTGCATAAATTTTGCGTAAGTACAAATCTTCATGAATAATTCTGAGTAAAGTCGTCACACCAACTCCAAACTATAGGTTTGTTGTCCTTATAGACACACAAAGATTTTCACGCTGAAAATTGCGAATTTCCTTTGCCACCTCTGATATTCTGATGTCCCTCTCCTTTCCACACACTCCATCGTCTCTCACTTCCTCTGTTGATGTTGTTTGTTCCTTCTCGAGCCATGCCTGGCTCATAAGGGCCGGTTTCTCGGTTTCTTGGCGTATAGGTTCCCCAAATGGACGGGACGCCGGTCCGTCGCAGGTGAGCTGCAAGATGCAGGAGGAAAGAGTGAGAGAAAGCTGTGGCGAAAGAATCAGCAGAAGTTTCGCCATTACCTTCTACCGGAGCTGCGTGGGTCTTAGGTGTTTCGCTCATAAACACACATCGCCCGGTCTGAGATTCGAAACTGCGATCCCTCGACCGTGAGTCCGCTACTCTAACCTCTAGGCCATGTGCCTCCACACTTCCTCTGTACTGTACTTGAACTTATTGTGCCAGCGAGAAACAAATATTTGGCTCATTGAAATTAATCCACGACCAGTCTGGGGCATTTCATAAGTTTCTCTAGCTTTTGTGTCCAACCTAACAAAACACTTTGTTTACATGGTGAGCTCCTAAGTTGACTTCATGTCTCGACTGCATTCTGCAAACTAGTCAAGTGGGACAAGCAGTGCTTAGTATGGTGCTTAGTAAGGTGCCTTTACTTCAGTCTCTTTCAATCTGCAAGAACAAAAGGTGGCAGGTCAGCTTATTTGATGTGTAGTAATGATATATCAAAATTACAATATTCTCTGACAGTTATAACTGTTTCTCTTAACAAAGTCTAAAACTTTCTGGAATGCAAATTGTATACATGTGTATGTGCGACACAGAGAGAGAGAGAGAGAGAGAGAGAGAGAAAAGAATAAAAGTAGAGAAAAAATATGAAGTGTGTGCGTTTTTATATATGTATTATGCACCATGGCTTGGCTACCGGTGATTGTTTGTTTATATTCTCATAAATTAAGGAGTTGAAAAACCAAATATGAAATTAGAAAGGCAAATTATCTGAATATGTAACCAGCATATTAGTAGCTAATCTCTTATTTGGCAATCGAAAATAATATGTTCACAAATTAATAATTTCTGACAGAAACGAAAACATTGCACAAATCATATAACCAAAATAACTGGAGCTTGACGTGGTCTAATATCTGGAATTGGGTATTAATATGTAAATAACATTTCCTCGTATTTACTGAGGTTATAATAGGTAAACATATATTTCAATAATATTTCTCAATAGATTATGTAAGCAATGATTCGAAATATCACATAATATCAGTGAATGTATGATTTGATGTATTCATATGAATTTTATACGAAGAAATAATTATTTATGCCATTTTTAACTACAAGGAATTAATAAACAGTTTTTAATTATATATACAGCTATATACACTCATAAATGTATGTACATATATATATATATTATATATATATATATATATATATATATATTATATATATATATATAATATATATATATATATATATATTATATATATATATATATATATATATATATATGTGTGTGTGTGTGGTGTATGTATGTACATATATATACATATACATGTACATATATACATATATATATACATACATATGTGCATATTACATTTATATTAATGTAATGATATACATACATATATATATGCATATATTTATGCATATATGTTTCTGTGTGTGTATGTGTATGCCTACTCACACACACATATTTGCAGTATATAAAGTCGTAAATATATATGGACGCACACAATTATATATACACATGCAATCACATCCTTATATACACACACGCATGTTGCTTTCGTATATATTAATGGCGTATAAGTGGTTCTTTCTATTCATGTCTATGTATGTGTGTGTGTGTGTGTGTGTGTGTGTGTGTATACAAGTATATTTATATATTCATAGACGTAATATAGTAATTATGTTGGTAGATATAAATATATCTACGCGTATATTGCAAGTATATACGTAGCATATCTACGTATGAGACTGTGTACATACATGTGTGTTTGCATCCTTTTTCTGTATTTTTGCGTGCATAAGTACGTATTTGAGTTCTAAGCCTGTGAAGATTTCCGTTGTTGTTAACCTATAACACATCAGCAGTCAAAAGTCAGCGAAAAGTATTATTACATAACGAATACACTTCCGTCTCATTTCCTCTAACTTACCGAATGACTAGCAGAATTCAGTGAAAGCCAGTCCAGTGAAAAATACCTGTGAAATCTTCCTTATAACGCAAACTAGTGGTCCTGTTTTTGTTTTTTTTGGGTTTTTTTTGCCTTAATGGTATACAGGCACATGCGTGCTTTTGTCATTAAGAAAGTTTGCTTCCCAACCATATCGATTCGGGTGCGTGGCACAATAAGTGAATGACCCCCAGGTTGAACAATAGTTTGTGAGATTTAATTTGTTAAACGGGAACTATATGGAAACCTGTCGTAGATAGATAGATAGATAGATAGATAGATAGATAGATAGATAGATAGATAGATAGATAGATAGATAGGTAGGTAGGTAGGTAGGTAGGTAGGTAGGTGGGTAGGTAGGTAGGTAGGTAGGTAGGTAGGTAGGTGGGTAGGTAGGTAGGTGGGTAGGTAGGTAGGTAGATAGTGTAGATAGATAGATAGATAGATAATAGATAGATAGATAGATAGATAGATAGATAGATAGATAGATAGATAGATTGTTTCTTTATTAGCCACACAGGGCTGCACACAGATAGAACAAATTACAAGGTAGAGCTTTTCTTTTGAAGGTTTAAAAAAAAAAAAAGGAAGGGGATTTTCGATCAAAAGGGATCGTAAGAGAAGAAAGAGGACAAAACAAAGGGGGCTTAAAAAAAAAGGGGAGAGGAAAAAAAAAAAATGATCAATAGGGATCGTTATCACAGAAATGTCAATATGAAGTGTAAAGGGGAGGACAGGTGAGGTTACCCGTGGAAAGAAAAGCCTACGGAAAAGACCACGGTAACCTCGGTCAATGGAGTCACATGTTATATTTCTTTTTTTTTTTTTTGGCGAATAAGCAACTCTCTGTTTCAATTCTGGGTTCATAGGATCATGCTCAAGGTGGCTTCGTCATTCATACGTGCCATTCTTGCTACATTCACCCATCTTTTTTTAAAACATTCGCTAGACAAAACCTTGCCTCTCTACTCTCACTTTCCTTTTCAAGTGGTACTTGAAGAAGTTGATGAGAGATTGACCAGAGAGGAAAGTGTTTGTCTCCAATCCTTTCAGACGCGTCCACCAGATACATTCTTTCGCCATAGCCACAAGGATGATGAAAATAGCTCTTCCTTCCCGTTTGAAGGAAGGAGCCGTGACAATATTGACGATAGACTCAGCTGATAAACCGACTCGTCCCACACGTGACAGCAGTTGTTCGACATGCCCACAGTGTCGGAAATTGTTGGACACTGCACGAGTGCGTGCAGAACGGTTTCGTCGCTCTGACCGCATCTCGGGCAGGTCGGCCCCGTGTTTCTTTCTCGAGCCGTGTCTGTAGAGCTTATCCCGAACGGTAGCGCTTCTCGTTAGCACTGCCAGGCCAGGGATCTCTGAAGTTGTCCATGGTCCCTGGCCCGAAAGTCGTCCTGAACAGGTGGGTCAGGTACTCCTCGTCGACGTCCAGGTTCGCCCCGAGCTCGACGTCGTACCTCCCCTCCACTAAACCCCTATAGAATGCTTTGGTTGTGTTGAAGTCACTCAAGGTCGACCCAGGACGGCAGAGTTGCTTGAGAGCAACGCAACACTCGCGGTGCCATTCGCCCTTCCTCGGCCTCTTTTTGATCCACGACTGCAGTTCGGTCATGGAGACGAGCTGCTGAAAGCGTGCCTCACAAACGGCGACCACACCTGTTCACCGTCGTCTACATAAAGCCAGAGATGTCGCAGTCTCAGCGCGTGTCTGCGCATCATCAACCACGGCATGCCCAGCCCTCCTTTTAACGGGTGTTGACAGCAAATGGATCGCCTGACCATCGGGACGCATCCTTTCCACAAGAAGCGAAAGAGAATGCGTTGTAGTTTGGTGATAGTAGGGTCGGGACAAGGTACGACGGTCAGGCGGTAGTAGATGACGGACGTGATGTACGTGTTCGCCACCTCCGCCCGACCTTTTAGGGACAGTTTCCTCTCGGCCCATTGCCGGGCGAGAGTGACCACCCTACTCGTTATCTCGTTCCAGTTCTTCTCCACTTGGAGGTCCGGACCAAACCAGACCCCGAGCAACTCAACCGGGCCGTCGGTCCAGCGTCCCACGACGGAGGCGCTGGTGGACGGCATGGGCTTGCTTCTCCAGGTGCCTAGTCGCAAGCCCACTGACTTTTCCCGGTTGATTTTCGCTCCTGTCACCGCTTCGTAGTTTTTCAGTGTCTCGCCGACCAGCTCGATGTGCTCGTGGCTAGACACTATGACGGTGACGTCGTCTGCGTATGCAGACACGCTCGTCCCGCATCCCAGTTCTCGCGGGATGCCTCTCAAGGTTGCCAGCTTCCGCAATAATGGCTCGAGAGTCAATACGTATAGAAGCGACGAGAGGGGGCATCCCTGACGGACCGAACGTGCGATGTCGAAGGGTCTCGATAGATGTCCATTCACGCGAATTACCGAACAGATGCCTCTGTACAAAGCGGCTATCCAGCCGCGGAAGACGGGACCGAAGCCAGCCGCTCCGAGGACCGCCTCCAAGTATCGATGGTCCACCCTATCGAAAGCTTTCGATTGATCCAAATTGATCAGCGCCCCACCCATGCCAGGTTCGTTAACTACCCTGTCTATGATGTAGCGCATCAGGTGGAGGTTGTCATGGATGGTCCGCGCCTGGCACGGCGCATGTTCGCCTTGTCGACCAGTTTCTCGATGACAAGCGCCAACCTCTTGGCTAGCACCTTGGCCAAAATTTTCAAGTCTGCATTAAGCAGAGTGATGGGCCTAAAGTTATCTATTACATTTCCCTTGTTTAGATCTTTCTTCAGCAGTGTTACGCTCCTCGGCTCACAAAACCAGGAATGCTCCCGTTTTGCTGCCAGTTGCAGTACACCGCCGCTAAGAGATCTCCAAACAAGTCTGGCATACAATTGTAAAGCTCGTAGGGTAGACCATCCAAACCCGGTGATTTGTCCCCGAGCATTCTGCCATCGCTTCCTGCACTTCCGCCGCCGTGATGGCACCTTCGCAGCACCCTGCCTTTCTTGTCGAGAGTCGTGGTAGGCTATGTAGGTAGGCACTGAAGTCCACCCTACGTTCTTGCCCTCCACTCGTTCCGAACAGTCGGGCAAAATGCTGCTGAAAGGCCTCACACATTTTACTTGGCTCGAGCAATTCGCGCCTCTGTTCATCTACCAGGGACCGAATGGTGGCTTTGTTGCCCTGTTGCGCCTCTGCCACCCGGGCCTCTCTCGCGGCTCCAACACCTTCGTTCCTTAGAGCACGCATCCTAGCTCTGACAGCGCATCCTTCGTGTTTGGCGTTGAAGTGTTGGTCGAGGGCCAACCTCACCGCCAAAACGTCGGATGCGATGCCGCTTCTAATTGCCTCTTCTAGCTTCTTAACTAGCTCACCCTCTACTCTATTTCTATCTATGGCTAGTGCTTTGCTGTACCTAATCGCTTCTGCTTTTACTGCTCTCTTGAGGGCAAACCACCATTTGTTGTTGATGATGGCTCCCGTCAAAGCCCTCTTTACTAGTGTGCTAATCCGGTCTCTGAAAACCTGTCTCGATGGGAAAGACGCGTTAGTTTCCAGTATCCGGGACCCTGCCTAAGTGTCTTACCTAAGTCTAGCGTACATGTCACAAGTTTGTGATCCGTGTAGCTGACTATGTGGAATTGTGGACATCCTATGCTATCTCTGTCTACTGTCCTACACAGTATCCTATCTAGATACGATCTCGACGACCCGATGCGGTTGCTCCATGTCCACGTTGGCGCATTCGGGTGGTCTAGTCGGAACCTGTCAGACAGTTGAAAGCGTCTGAGCAGGTCTCTGAGGCATTTGCATCCCCGTCTATTCCTATCTCTACCCACGTAGTCTACATGCGTGTCCAAGGTAGCATTCCAATCCCCCACTAAGAGTAAAGGACGAGACGTTCCCAAGAATACTTCTAGACGTTGAAAGAAATCCGCCCGACCTGTTAAGGGCGGTGCGTAGACTGATACGAGTCGAAAAGCGCACCCATTGCTGCCGTCGACATCCAGGACGACCAGTCTACCCTCCGGCTCTACGAATATTGTCCTTACTTTGAGATCCAGACTCTTGTGAAAAAGTACCGCGGTGCCACTACCGCCCATTCTCGGCAGACAGGGGTGAAAATAAATGTTGAACTGTCCGCCAAACATGGTCTTTAGGGCCCGCGGATTGTGGAGTCTGGTCTCACTTATGGCTATGATTTCTAACCCGTGTGACTGTATGTCATTTAAGAGGTACCCTTGTTTCCAAGGGCACCCCAAGCCACGCGCATTTACACAACCAATCTTGATCATAGTCCTAATGAATTAGAATACAAGTGAAAGGAACAGAGGGTTACTTACTGCTCGAAAGTTTTTGCTTTCTCCTCCTTTGGTTTGTCCTCGAGGAGATCCCAGTACAGTTTCTTTGTGAGATATTTTTGGCATTTACCAACCGCGCTGGGGAAAATGCCTTTGAGTGTGTGGTGCAGACTTTTGGAGATGTGTAATATTTTGATGTGGTCTGGTGGTGCTGTGTATGGGTGATTGTTTGTTTTTATGTCATCTTCTGTTATGTATGTTTTTGATTGGATGTATTCCATCAAATTTGTGTTTTTGGTGTCTATAGCTGTGAGCATGTTTGCTGTATATATTTTTGTGGTGTTGGTGTGGCTGTTGTTTGCGTTGGGTTTTGAAATGTCTTCGGGAGATGTATTTCCCCCTGCTTTGTTCGTGTTTGCATTTGGTTTGGTTGTTTCTGCTCTTTATTTTCCTTCTTTTTGTAGCTATTTGCCACTCCTCACTGGTTTCGTCTTCCGACGAAATTTCTGAGGAATCAGTAGGGGGTAGGGGTATGTTGTGGGCTTCTATGTATGTCTGTGTAAGTGGTTGTGTTGTTGTTTTCGTTGTTGTTGGTTGTTGAGTGTTTGTGTGTGTTGAGTGCGGTATAAGGGATGGGGGATCAGTTTGTGTGTGTTTTCTTTGTTTTTCTGTTCTTTGGGGTTTGGCTGTTTGGTGGTGTTGGTATTTTTTCAGGTGTTGAGTGGTTTTTGGTTGATGACGGATTAGCTTGGTGTGCTTCTCTTGTCGTCTTCTATGTTGATGGTGGTGTGGGTAGTAGAGCTTTTTTTCCGGAGTGCTTTGGTTGTGGTAGTGGTTGTTGTTGTTGCTCTTGGTGTGCAGTGGTTGGGCACGTCTTTTTCAAGTGTGTTTCGCTTCCACACAAATAGCAGCGTGGTCGCCTGCCCTCTACCACTATATAGAGTTTGTAGCCTCCTGGCAGTTCTATAGCGGTGGGTATCTTCTCTCTTGCTGCTTCATCCAATTGAAGCAGGAATTCGATTGATTTGTCCACATAGTCTTTCTCTCCTAGAACCGCGATTTCAAGGATGTTTGTCTCTGACATTGTCTCTGTCATTTCAAAGCAGATGGCAGAGACCAACCATTGTGTTTCGACTTCAAGTGGTATGTTTTTTATTTGGACTTTCGTGACCCTTTTGTTTAAATAGACTGGTATCATTACCAAGTCGTCCGAATGCAGCTCCAATATGGAAAAACGTTTTGCTAAACTTTCGTTGAGGAAACGTACTTGGACTGTACCAAATTTGTTTCCCCAACTGATATATTCCTTGGAGTCCCATACAGGACGAAGGCATTTTTCGATTTTTTCCTGCGGTGCATTTTCTGTTCTTCTTGTTTTTTTGTTTATTACTTTATAAATTATTGTTTTTTTGTGTGTGTTTTCCACGATGTGTTGTGGAATGTGAAGGGGCAATTTGTCTCCTTCTTTGGAGAAGAGTGCCTTTGTGCGGTTTATCTCTTGTGTGGTGAATGTTACAATTGTTCTTTTTTGTTTTGTTACGTCCGCAAAATTCGTTTTGAATTTGGCAGTAGAAGTGTTAATTGTGGCAGTGTTAATTGAAGTCATGGTAGTGGTGTTGGTGTTGGCGGTATTAGCAGCAGAAGGCTTAGATGTAGCATTTGACGTCGTAGTAGTGGTGTTGGTGTTGGCGGTGTTGCTTTGGTAGGCGGCTTTAGATAGATAGATAGATAGATAGATAGATAGATAGATAGATAGATAGATAGATAGATAGATAGATAGACATGTGAGGAGACATTCAGACAGACAGGTAGATAGGCAGATGGTCACATAGATACATAGATAGATAGATACATACATACATACATGCATGCATACATACACACATACATACAAACATACATACATACATACATACATACATACAGGCAGACACACACACACATACATACATACATACATACTTACATACATACATACATACATCATACATGCATACATACACACATACATACATACATACATGCATACATACATACCTACATACATACATACATACATACATAGAGTGTTTTTTTCCTCGCCATTGCTTGTACAACGGTGTTGGTATACTTACGGCCCCGGGCGCTAGTTGTCTGGCAAAATGAGTACGAGATAAGTCCTAGGTGTGATTTGTTCGACTAAACTCTTCCAGATGGTCCGCCAGCATGGCCACAGTCTGGGAGAAGTGAAAAAGAAAAGCCGTAAAATTCAAGAGATATATAGCTGCTGCCTTCAGCCTGTCCGACGACCACGAAGAAGCTTAACCGGTGACTCATCTTTCTCTTGACAATTGTGGTTTTTAAAGACCAAGATACGTTCAGATCTAGAAGACTTTTAAACGAAGGTATTCCATTCATGTCCATTCCATCGATTCTTTTTATTCTCTTATTTGTGCTTTCATTCTATTATAAAAAACACTCTATGTATGTATGTATGTATGTATGTATGTATGTATGTATGTATGTATGTATGTATGTATGTATTTATCTATCTATCTATCTATCTATCTATCTATCTATCTATCTATCTATCTATCTATCTATCTATCTATCTATTTTATTTTTTTTTTGTTCTTTACTTCCCTTTTACGATCCCTCTTGATCGAAAACCTACGCCACCCCCTTTTTTTTGTTTCTTTTGTTTTTTGTTTTTTTCATCCCCCAAAAGAAAAGCTCTACCTTGTAACTTGTCCCACCTGTGTGCAGCCCTGTGTGGCCAATAAAGAAACTTATCTATCTATCTATCTATCTATCTATCTATCTATCTATCTATCTATCTGACCACCTGTCCATCTGCCTGTCTGTCTGAATGTCTCAGCACCTGTTTGTTTGTCTGTCTGTCTGTCTGTCTGTCTGTCTGTCTGTCTGTCTGTCTGTCTGTCTATCTATCTATCTATCTATCTATCTATCTATCTATCTATCCCTCTTTCTATATCTGTATATTTATATTTAAGTTGTAAGGATTGTCATTGCGTCGGACGAAATGCTTAGAATCATATCTTCGGGCTCTTTACGTTTTGTGTTCAAATCCAGCTGGGGGCCAATTTTGCCTTTCGGAAGTCGATAAAATATAGAACCGATCAAGTACGGGGGTCGATGTAGTCCAGTTGCCCCTTCTCCTCAAAATTACACGCTTTGAGTCCCGCAACGAACCGGCGTCTCATTTAGAGGGAACATTTTGATCTTTGTCATTATCCGTTATGGAAACCGAATAAGTTCCATGTGGTCAAGAAAAATTTTAACAATTAAATTTAAAATCAAAAAAATAAGAATCATTGTTTGCGTTTGCATTTAAAATGCTTTTCATTGTACTTACGAGTCCGACACGGATTTTTAAGTAGCCTTCCTATTCTTAGCGGCCATATTTAGATACCATTACATCGTGAAGGACTTCATGGCTAAAGGGCTTTGATATGAAGTAATATTAGACATTAAAAGCGCAGACATGGTTGTATGTTTAAGATGCTTACTATGCAAGTACTTGGCTTTGGTTCAGCCCTGCTGCACCGCAACTTGATCAAGTGTCCTCTACTGCCGCCTCGGGTCGACCAATTCTTTGTAAGTGAATATCGTAAGACAGAAACTCTATGGATTTCCGACGTGTATATATACATATATATATTTATATATAACTGTGTATGATATATATCATAATGATATTTACTCTGCGATTTGAAGCGACAATTTTTAAATATAAGCAAGTGACTGAAAAATGATGAGCTATACTCAGGCAGAATCGACCTCAAAAATCGACGCTTTCATGGCTCCTTGCGAATCTGACTTAATTAATAGTTATAATTTAGTGAGTGAGTGAGTGAGTAAGTGTCTATGTCTTTTTGCTTGACCCTGTCACCGCTTTACAACCGATGTTGGTTTGTTTAAGCCTTTGTAACTTAGAGTTTTCTGTGAAAAAAAGAATATTGCAATGTGTACCAAACGTAAAAGCAGAAGTACTCATGTGGATTTGCTAGGTTAAACCCTTGACAGGGGTGCCCCAGCATGGCTGGAATGAAATGACTGAAACAAGAAAGATTATAAACAATATGCCTGGGATGGAACTCGAAAATTGTAGATGACCACATTGCATTAAACAACGCCTTTATCCACTACGCTACACGCACAGGCAGTTTCTGAGTAAATTTTTAAGTCTTATAAACCTCCATTGATATTCTTATGTCGGTTCCCTACCGACTGGATAATAAAATTCTGTATTTCTGGAATCACAAGTCACCTGAAGAAGACCCGAGAATACACCGCTGAAACGTAGTGAAATCAACACTCAAAGAGGAAGACACCCCTCCGACTGATATAAACACTACATAATATAATTCTTCCACTCAGAAATATAGAACTGTAAGAGAAAATGGTTTGGTTACATGAAATATGCATTCTGAGATTATTGACAGTCCTGACAGTTAAACGCCTTTTCAGAAACTAGTCATGCCAGTAGCAAAATGAACGGAGATTGGCAGTACAAGAAATTCTATCTGGTTTTTCTATTATCTACCAAAAACTTATTAAATACTTTCCTGTCCATATTTCTCGTTTTGAGTGACGAATCTATGAGTTGACCATCACATACACACGTACAGACGTGCAGATATACACATACACGCACATATATAGATATACATATTACACACAGATATACACACGCACACATATAAGTGGATGCTTATATATATATACATGGCAACATATATATATATATATATATATATATATATATATATATATATACATACAGACACATATATATATGTACATATGTACGTATATATCTGTATAAATACATATATATATATATATATATATATACACATATATGTATATATATGCATGTATATATATGTATTTATATATATACATATCTTTGTGCATGTGTGTTGAAAAACAAAGATTCAAAAGA
>NW_021835835.1:0-20000 GCF_006345805.1 Octopus sinensis | reverse complement strand
ATAGAATAAGTACTAGGCTTACAAAGAATAAGTTCTGGGGTCGATTTCCACGACTAAAGGCGGTGCTCCAGCATGGCCACAGTCAAATGACTGAAACAAATAAAAGAGTATCCAGGTAATGGGGTCGTTGTAACTGACTTGACCAGCCACTCAAAATTGTTGGCCTTCATTCCAGTAACGAAACCCCAACCCTTTCAGGGTGAATGTTGTAATCTTGGTCACTCATGCCAAATGGAGTCTAGGTAACCGGCCGTATGAGTCGTAGGACTGAGGAAACTCTTTTTAAAAAGTGACGACGTGCAAAAGAGAAATAAACGCTGCCTGGTTAGCATCGATGATGTGTGTGATGCTGGTTCTGGTGTTGCTTCATCTTATCCCTTATTCTTGCCGCAGTATCTTCATTTACTTGGTTGCTTAAATTACTTCTTCATTTCTCACATCGTTCTGTCTCTCTTTTTTTTTTGCCCTTGTCTGTCTTTCTTGTATATTTGTTATTCTTCGCTTTCTACATCTCTTGTGCATAATAGGGAGGCTGCGGCTTCATTATTATTAATAGAATTAGAATTAATATCATCATCATTAGCATCATCATCATTATTATTACAATGTTCAGACAACATCGATTTGATGGAAGGAATGAGGTACTGTGCGCCACAAACCAGTGATCACTATAAACAAATTCATTTGTGCAGGTCGTTCGGCAGGTAAATTCCATCATCATCATCATCATCATCATCATCATCATTATCAAGGCGGAGAGCTGGCAGAAACGTTAGCACGCCGGGCGAAATGCTTAACGGTATTTCGCTTGTCGTTACGTTCTGAGTTCAAATTCCGCCGAGGTTGACTTTGCCTTTCATCCTTTCGGGGTCGATAAATTAAGTACCAGTTACGCACTGGGTTCGATGTAATCGACTTAATCCGTTTATCTGTCCTTGTTTGTCCTGTCTGTGTTTAGCCCCTTGTGGGTTGTAAAGAAATAAGTATTTCGCCTGCCGTTACGTTCTGAGTTCAAATTCCGCCGAGGTTGACTTTGCCTTTCATCCTTTCGGGGTCGATAAATTAAGTACCAGTTACGCACTGGGTTCGATGTAATCGACTTAATCCGTTTATCTGTCCTTGTTTGTCCTGTCTGTGTTTAGCCCCTGTGGGTTGTAAAGAAATAAGTATTTCGCCTGCCGTTACGTTCTGAGTTCAAATTCCGCCGAGGTTGACTTTGCCTTTCATCCTTTCGGGGTCGATAAATTAAGTACCAGTTACGCACTGGGTTCGATGTAATCGACTTAATCCGTTATCTGTCCTTGTTGTCCTGTCTGTGTTTAGCCCCTTGTGGGTTGTAAAGAAATAAGTATTTCGCCTGCCGTACGTTCTGAGTTCAAATTCCGCCGAGGTCGACTTTGCCTTTCATCTTTTCGGGGTCGATTAAATAAGTACCAGTTACGCACTGGGGTCGATATAATCGACTTAATCCGTTTGTCTGTCCTTGTTTGTCCTGTCTGTGTTTAGCCCCTTGTGGGTTGTAAAGAAATAAGTATTTCGCCTGCCGTTACGTTCTGAGTTCAAATTCCGCCGAGGTGACTTTGCCTTTCATCCTTCGGGGTCGATAAATTAAGTACCAGTTACGCACTGGGTTCGATGTAATCGACTTAATCCGTTTATCTGTCCTTGTTTGTCCTGTCTGTGTTTAGCCCCTTGTGGGTTGTAAAGAAATAAGTATTTCGCCTGCCGTTACGTTCTGAGTTCAAATTCCGCCGAGGTTGACTTTGCCTTTCATCCTTTCGGGGTCGATAAATTAAGTACCAGTTACGCACTGGGTTCGATGTAATCGACTTAATCCGTTTATCTGTCCTTGTTTGTCCTGTCTGTGTTTAGCCCCTTGTGGGTTGTAAAGAAATAAGTATTTCGCCTGCCGTTACGTTCTGAGTTCAAATTCCGCCGAGGTCGACTTTGCCTTTCATCTTTTCGGGGTCGATTAAATAAGTACCAGTTACGCACTGGGGTCGATATAATCGACTTAATCCGTTTGTCTGTCCTTGTTTGTCCTGTCTGTGTTTAGCCCCTTGTGGGTAGTAAATAAATAGGTATTTCTTCCGTCTCTACGTACGATCTGAGTTTAAATTTCGCCAAAGTCGATTTTGCATTTCAGCCTTTCGAAGTCGATTAAATAGGTACCAGTTGTACTTTGGGGGTCGATGTAATCGACTTCTCCACTCCACCAAAATTGCTGGCCTTGCGCCAAAATTTGACATTATTATTATTATTATTATTATTATTATTATTATCATTATTATTATTATTATCATTGTTATTATTATTGTTGTTGTTGTTATCATCATCACTGCCTTTGCACAGCTTCTAATGCTGAAGATGTACTACGGTGTCAGCTATTCACTACCAGTGAACTAAGGTAACATCCCTTATTTTTTTAGCACCTTCCAGAGTATTCGGCCGCTTCTAAGCAGTGTTGTGTTCTGCAAGTGCCCCACCCTTATTACAGCCCCTATTTGTTCCATGTACTTCTCAAGATTTTCACTCACTGTTCCCAGGGTTCCGACAATTATTGGTAATACTACCACCTTTTTTGTCGACCACAACTGCTTAACTTCCCAAGCTAACCTGTCATATTATTATTATTATTATTATTATTATTATTATTATTATTATCATTGTCTTGTCTCAGAAAAGGTCTTATTCCCGACATAATATATGTGAGTAACGTTTCGTATTTCACCCGGCAGCCTCAGGTGTTCACACGATTTCAATACCTCAATAAAATAAGATTGCAGGCCAGAACTGAGATCGATGAAATTCCCTTATCATTGCCCCCAAAACTGGTGACCTTGTGACAAGACCCTGAAATTATTCTCTTGAAATACAAGCTGAGCGTGGAGAGGGAAGTATTGCCTTGTAGCAAGTTTGTTGAAAGGTGGGCGAATGTTGGAAAAATGGCCAGTGTGAAATTACAAATTTGAGCGTACACCTGTAAAAAAAAACAGAAGGGTTCTTGCTCTGTTGTTCAGGCATCCGTGGCTTTTGTAGGGGTTTTTTGTGGGGATCTTAAAGCACCTTCCCTATTGGGAGTTTTGATTTGTTAAATTTTTATTATTACATTGTGTACACGCGAAAACCATTGTATCGTCCTGTTTTTGTCATGTTGTTGCATGTCTATTAATGTAATTTTACGTGAGCCCTTGTGGCCAATAAAATAGTAGATTATTATTATCATTGTTGTTGTTGTTGTTGTTGTTGTTGTTGTTGTTGTTGTTGTTGTTGTTGTTGTTGTTGTTGTTGTTGTTGTTGTTGTTGTTGTTGTTGTTGTTGTTGTTTGTTGTTGTTGTGTTGTTGTTGTTATTATTATTATTATTATTATTATTATTATTATTATTATTATTATGTTTTTTCCTTCTTTCTTCAAATTTTCTTCCGTTTCTCGCCGAGTGTTTTTCCATACACCTAGGGCAGAGAGGGGCATTGTATGCATTCCCAGATTACACGCGCAAATTCACAGATAAAATATGTATTTAAAAATTAATAAATAAATAAATTTATGGATGGATGTTATTTTCACAGCGATAGTGCTCTTCTCAGTACATGAGCCGTTCCAGTTAATACGATTTTTTGCACTTCCTGTAGGGATGGTAAGCCTGGAATCATTTCCAAATAGGTTTCAGTACCTTTTTTTATCATTCCTAGAGATCCTACAATCACTGGTACTGTAGTCGCCTTGAGATGCCACATTTTTTCAATTTCTATTAGCAGGTCTTTATATTTACTAATCTTGTCAAATTCTTTCGCCGCTATATTGTGATCACAGGGAATACTCATGTCAATTAATAAACATATCCTTTTTGTCTGATCTTTTATAATATCATTATTATTATTATTATTATTATTATTATCATTATTATTTGGGATTCTCCGATTATCCCTAGAGATCGTCCTGTATTACAACGGCTACATCTCTACCATCTCTCCACTCTTTTTAAAAACCTTTGTATACTGCGTGTCTGTCTTTTCCTTTCGATTGTATTCTTTGTATACCCTTCTTTTTTCATCGTTTCATTTCCGGAGTATTCAACCGTTCCAAGCAGTGCTGTTTTCTGCAAGTGCTCCACTCTTATTGCAGCTCCTATTTCTTCCACGTATTCTCGAGATTCTTGCTCACTGTACCCAGGGCTCCGACAATTATTGGTACTACTGCTACCTTTTTCATCGACCACCACTGCATAACTTCCCAAGCTAATCTCTCATGTCCATTGACTTTTCTTTCTTCCTTATCGCATACCTTGTTATCACCTGGGCATGCTATATCTATGATCCAGCATCGTTTATTTTCCTTCTCAACTAAGACTATGTCCAGCTTCTTATTCTCTATCTCACGGGTCACACTGAATCATAAATTATTATTATCATCATCAGCAGCAGCATCGTCATCATTATAAAGGTAGCGAGCTGGCAGAAGCGTTAGCACGCCGGGCGAAATTCGTAGCCGTATTTCGTCTGCCGTTACGTTCTGAGTTCAAATTCCGCCGAGGTCAACTTTGCCTTTCATCCTTTCGGAGTCGATTAAATAAATACCAGTTACGCACTGGGGTCGATGTAATCGACTTAATCCGTTGTCTGTCCTTGTTTGTCCTTTCTGTATTTAGCCCCTTGTAGGCAGTAAAGAAATAGGTATTTCGGCCGTTGCAAAGTTCTGAGTTCAAATTCAACCGAGGTCGACTTTCCCAATCAGCCTTTCAGGATCGATAAATTTATTACCAGTCAAATACTGCGGTCCATGTAATAGTCTCATCCCCTCCCCCTAAAATTGCTGCCCTTGTGGAAACATTTGAACCCAATATTAATATTATGATCATCATCATCATCATTATTATTATTATTAATATTATTAATATTATTAATATTATCATTATTATTATTATTATTATTATGGCGGTGGTGGTCGTAGTGATGGTGATGATGGTGATGATGATGATGATGATGAAGATCATCATCATCATCATCCTGATCCCACTTTTATATTGTTCATATTTTTTAATTGTTCTTTTACATGTTTCCTCTCTTTATTCTTTGCAGTTTCTCTCCTCTTCCTTTGGCTTTTTCCCGTTATTATAATTCTTATTATTCATTCCCATACTTCCCTACTTCCACCGTTACCACCACCATCTTTTTTCCATCGTTCCTTCTAATCTCATTTCCATCTCCTCTCTTTCTATCGCCTCCTCTCCGACCCCACTCTCCCCAATCCTTATCCTTATCCCTTCTCCCACCGCCTGCTTCTTCTTCTTCTTCTCCTTCTTTAATTTTCGCTTCTCTTCTTTATCTTTTATTTTCGAGTCCCCTCTCGTCACGCCCCGGCTCCACCATCAATCACCACCCACCTTCCCATTCGCCTCTAAATCTCTTTGATTGTCTCCATTGTGGCTAGATTTGTTCACAGATAGCAAAGTGCTGATCATGCCTTTTCTTCCAGACTGTTGCTTAGGACACACCTCCTGCTCCATCTGAATTGCTTGGATGTTCCAAATCTCTGCGGTCTTTATTATTCACGGCCAGATAATCAAGGTGCAAATGGGAAGGGCTTTTTTATTTTTTCTTCTTCGCTTCTCTTCTCTTCTCTTCCTTGCAGTCACGCATACACCCCCGTTATAACTACACACAAACAAACAAACAAAGTGAACGAACAAATATTATACAAAACACTTCCATCAAAAACCATCAGCATTATCAACATCAGTGTTAACAACGACAATAACAACAACAACAAGAACGACAACAGCAGCAACAACGCTATATGGCAATACCAACAGCACTAACACCAGCAACCATAATAATTACAGAAACAGCAATATCAGTGAAGGTGACAAGTGATGTGTTTAATAAACCAAACAGCTTGTCGATAATTTTTCTCTGTTCACATTTCTCCCTCATTTCGTTCCCAATTATTCATCATTGTCCAATGCCCATCACCCGTCACTGACAATCTAAAGAGCCACTGAATCGATAACGTAATGAAAGTTAGACGATTCCTGTATTGCCTTTACACCGACGCTTCGCTCTTGTCATAACGTCTCCTTCATCTGTTGTGTAATGTCTCGTAATTTCTGTCGTTTATTTACTGACAAGAAAAATATGCTGTTGTCCAAATGTTGCGTAAATACACATCTGATATTAGCTTAGTTAATATATATATATCTATGTTTTCCGACCCGACGGACAAACGCACCTTCTACAGCATGTAACAAAAAGATACGCTCGTGCTTGAAATAGGTATCGGTTTTTGTTTTGCTTCAATCTCGCTTCTTACTCTTATTTCTTTATTGCCCACAAGGGGCTAAACACAGAGGGGACAAACAAGGACAGACAAACGGTTTAAGTCGATTACATCGACCCCAGTGCGTAATTGGTACTTAATTTATCGACCCCGAAAGGATGAAAGGCAAAGTCGACCTCGGTGGAATTTGAACTCAGAACGTAGCGACAGACGAAATACCTATTTCTTTACTATCCACAAGAGGCTAAACACAGAGGGGACAAACAAGGACAGACAAACGGATTAAGTCGATTACATCGACCCCAGTGCGTAACTGGTACTTAATTTATAAACCCCGAAAGGATGAAAGGCAAAGTCGACCTCAGCGGAATTTGAACTCAGAACGTAGCAGCAGACGAAATACCGCTAAGCATTTCGCCCGGCGTGCTAACGACTCTGCCAGCTCGCCGCCTTCTCGCTTCTTACTCGTCACTTTACATTTTCCTGTCCATTTTGGGGGGTACAATTCACTATGGACAATTTTTATGGCAAATTTATACCCTGAGTATCTACCCAACGGGAGGGAGAGTGATGATCAACCAATAAGTAATATTACTATTAAAACAGTGTATAAAACCTATATATAAAAAGGGAATGTAATTTTAAAACAAGTAATAAAAATTTCTTTAAAATCGCAGGTGCTGCGTGTCGGATTAAGGAACAAGTCGTTCTTCTGAGCAAACGACTACTGAGTCTCTTCTTGTGAAATTTATAATATTTGTAATCATTCTAATAATAACGTTACTCAAATATGTGTAGGAAATGTAGCGTAGTGTTGGTGTATCGCACGTTTGGCGTACGATAGGACGGGATAAGAAGTAACTTCCTCGGAAATCGTTCTCAAGAGACATAATACTTGTAATTTCATTTGATGATACTCAACTCTCGACTTCACACAGCCTCTTTTCTTTATTTGCCACGCAGGCCATAACATGGAGCGCACAGCACAATGACAGACAGAACACCACGGCGGAGACAAAAACGAATAGAAATGAAAAAAAAAATGTATAATGAAATCGATGAAAACGAAATGGCTGCATTGAACCCCACCTCTCAAGCAGTTCCATTTAACTGTTAATTTATACAAGTTATGAAAGTTTTCTCTTTTCCTTTTTGCATCTTTTTTGCCCAGTTTTTTTTAAGTCTATTTCCTTTTTTTCCTCTTCTTTTTCTCCTTTGTTAAAAAGTCTATTTTTTTCTCTTTTACAGTACTCCTATATTACCATTCATTAGAGCTTTTAACTCATTGTATGTAACTACTTTTAGTAGTTCTTCAAATTCAATTTCTTCCCCCAAAGGGCTGACTTCATCTACAAATAGTTCTTTCAGCCTTTTATACCTTTCCTTGTCAATCACCATTCCCTTTATGTGTTCCGAGTAACGTTCAGCTGGTAATTTAATCCTTATGGCACCTTTGAATTTCGTTATTTTCTACTCTATTGCGGTACTTTTCACATATGTTACTTTTTTTTATTAGTATTTACTTGTTTACGCTCCAGACCTGGGCTGTCCGGGCTATTCGTTTCCCTTGGTTCTTCCGTCTGTAATCATAATCGCCCGCGATTATATCTTCCACTCTATGTTGCAATACTTCTGCTGCTGTAGCTAACCAATTCCTCTGTACCTCCTCTATTTTCTCCTCTACTTCCTTCTTTCGTTTTTGGTCCTCTGTTGGAGAGCTCACCCGCTCTTTTCTCTTTCTCTTATTTACAACAATAAAAGTCTTCTCTTTTTTTCCAACCTCTCCTCTTCGGCGGGCTGCTCTTCGCATTGTTGTTTCTCTACTTTACTTTCTCGCTGAGGGCACTTTGCTCTCATATGTCCTTTTTTGTTTACATAGAAAACATGCTGGAGGTCTTCCCTCCACCACCACTCTTAGTGTAATGTCTTCTGGGAGAAGAATCTCTTCTACAATTCCATGTAGGTCTTTTAACCCAACTTGAATTATCATTTCAAGGCCGTAGCCCCACCAATTAATTTTCTTCGTTCTGGTTATCTTCAGAATCCTTGAATCTTCCTCCATTCCATGCATGACTGCTGCCACCAGCCATGCCACTTCGATCTTGGGGGCACTCTGCCGAATCTCACTCTGCAAACATGTTTGCCATAGTACATCGGCAGCAGCACCCACTCTTGTGTCCTTACTGGCTCAGTGGAATGGTTAATAACGTCCTCCTCACTGGAGAACCTGACCTCCACTGTGCCGTATTTTCTTCCACGTGTATAGAAGGTGGTTAATCCTCTCACGTAACCTAGACATTCCTCTATTGCCCCTATTGGAGCAATCTCTATTTTCTTGGTAGCGGTTGATAACGTCCTGTACACAAACGTCTTTCTTGCAACATTCTTCGTCACTTCTTCTCATGGGGTCAGCTTTAAACTGGCCCCTTCCTATTGTAACAATTTGTTTCCTTTTTTCCATTCCTTTGTCTCTATTTTTATCTCGCGAACTTCAAGGGTGTTGGTCGTAATACCTTGTGTAGTTGCGGATGTATAACTTGCGACACGTTCCATTTCTCCTCTTTTCACCACTTCACCCATAAATGGGGAATAAGCAATTTTCAAAAACAGGCAGAACGCAGCAACAAAAATGCAGCAATTTAACAATTCAACAATTTAGTCAATTCAATGAATCTTGATTCACCCGCGCGGCGAGAACTGCAACAAACATATAACATGGTGTAAACAATAATAGTGTGTAACAATTCGAACTCACGTCAAAGAAACTACGACCAACACCCTTCCGGCTTTACACAGTTCACCGACTCTCTGCGCATGTCCAGTTATATTGTGGCACAGTCCATAAGGAGCCAACCAAATAGGGGTGTTCTACTTCCACACAAGTGTAAAGACAACACAGAAATGTAGAGGTGGGGAATATCTGTAATTTTTTTTAAAATTAGAAATATGGTAATATTATTTTTGGACATTCCTTAAACGATTATAAATTTCTTAAAGTTTGGATTTTTTAATGAGCCTTTTAAATTTAGTAGTTGAGTTGCTTGACTTACATAGAAGAGAAAATGTACCTATGATCTTACTTTATCAGCCAATGTTCCCTACAGGTGTTATATGTACGTGTGTGAAAGGCGGCAAGCTAGCAGTAACGTTAGCACGCCAGACGAAATGTTTATCTGTATTTCGTCTGCCTTTATATTCTGAGCTCAAATTCCGTCGAGGTCGATTTTTCGAAGGCGGTGAACTGGCAGTAACGTTAGCACGCCGGGCGAAATGCTTAGCGGTGTTTCGTCTGCTGCTACGTTCTGAGTACAAATTCCGCCGAGGTCGACTTTGCCTTTCATCCTTTCGGGGTCGATTAAATAAGTACCAGTTACGTACTGGAGTCAATATAATCGACTTAATCCGTTTGTCTGTCCTTGTTTGTCCTCTCTGTGTTTAGCCCCTTGCGGGTAGTAAATAAATAGGTATATGTACGTGTGTGTATGCGTATGTAAGCGAGTGTACATGTGTGTGTGTATTCTGTACCATTCAGATTGTAGACTGTTCAATATATTCTTGATTATTAAGGCATGATTTTAATGTAGTTTAGCTTTTATTTCTAGCAGATCGACCAACTGAGTAGAGGAGTTTCTCTCTGACTGAACCGTTCCTCAGTACAGTATCTATATACTTACTCTGGCACCAAACCCTCAATGATATTTCAGCATTAAACTGTATGACTACAGAATTTTTCTACAGTCTTATACTCTCGCTATCCTATAAACAAAATGGCGACTTAGAAAGAGTGTCCGTGAAATACGTCAGCAAACTATGTCAGTAAATCATACTGGCAAATTAATATCGGCATATCATATCGCTAAACTGTATCTGTAGAATATATCGGTAATATATATCGTTAAAAAGATATCGATAATATATATCGGTAAAATATATTGGTTTAATATTTCATTACAACCTCTCCTTACTTTTGTGTGTTATCATTTCCAGTATTTTTCTTGATAAATTAAAACGAGTTGAGATTACGACGTCAAGCAACAATATTTTATCAATATCTTTTATGCGTGTATATATATGCATGTATATAGTTATCTATGTACTTATATCTTTGTATTAATGTATTTATGTATGCATCTATAAATGTGTATGTATATATGCCCTTATATATATATATATACATTTATGACTGTATATGTTTCTATTTATATATGATTATATATGATTATATATGCATATATATGTATGTATGTATGTATGTTTGTATGTATGTATGTATGTATGTATGTATGTATGTATGTATGTATGTATGTATGAGTATGTTAATATGTATGCTTGTGTGTATATTTGAATCTTGGCATATATTTACCCATATACGTATGTATTCTGGCTGGAATCTAACTGTATATGTGAATAAACGTATATGAACTTAAGAATGAATGAACGTATATATTTAGGTATGAATTTCGATATACGTACGTATGTATATATGTATGTATGTATTTAGGCTTGTATGTATGCTTGAATATTTTGATGTAGGTGAATAAGTATACTTGCGTATGTATGTATGTTTGTATGTATGTATGTATGTATGTATGTATGTATGTATGTATGTATGTATGTATGAACGTATGTACGTATATGTGAACGTATTTTTTCTCGTGAGGATACGATCGCATTTCTGAAATTATTTGGAATTTTTTCTCAAAGGAAATAACTGATATCTCACAAAGCATCAAAGCTGCATCGTTGGAACTTGGTTGACAAAAGTAATAAAGGTTCCATATTGACCGTTAAAGATTGCATTTTCGGAATTCCAAAGCTGGCCTTTTACTTTGTCCATAAACCTTAGTGTTTTGAGATTGCCATATAGAAATTTACCAACATAACCAAGTACATCGGTAGTTACTTGCACATTTTCAAAGCAATAAATCCTTAACTCCTTTAAAATGTTTCAGCCTGAAAGCTGCGGCCGTGCTGGGGCACCAGCATTTAGAGTGCAGCAAACTTCCATATCTAAATGTATTATTTTTCTCCCTTTACGACTTTACAGATAGAGAAAGATTTGAGGGGAACTCTTCACCAATATATATTGCGTTGAAAATGTTTGTATTCAATATCAAGAATGTTCTCAATTTTTCCTTGCACATATGTATTTTTAGTGGACGAATATTTATCTATAAAATTTCGTATCTCGGTATCTATGGTACATATGTAGATGATGTGTATAAGAAGCTATATTTCATTTTTTCTGTACTGAATTCGTGAATTATTGCTAGAAAATGAGGGTTGTGCCGACAGCGCATAACGTTTAATATATCTCATGTTATATCATGCTGTCGATTTCTAAAAAGAATGAAATAGGGCTATATATATATATATATATATATATATATATATATATAATTACCAGTGATAACAAATGTTAAGGCCTTGGTAATAATAATATGTAAACAAGAAGTTACTGGTGTGTATTCTATGTGTCTTTTACGTTATAATTCCTTAATTTCAAATTCTTGTCAAAAATTATGAAGAAATTATTATCTCACTTGTCTGCTAGAGGACAACACATGATAATAATATAAATTCACATCTTAAAATGAGGAAATTTTGCATGAAGTCACTATTTTATTTACATTCAAAATTCGCAAATTACAAAATAGTTAATACAGTTCTATATTGAAGAGATGAGGAATTATGTACATTATTTACATTATTTTCATTTGACGGATATTTGTCCTCATCATATGGCGCAGTGGTTAACTGCGCGGGCTACTAACCCGAAGATTCCGAGTTCGATTCCAGGTAGTGACCCGAATAATAATAATAATAATAATAATAATAATAATAATAATAACAATAATATCGAAAAATACCTTAGGAATGAGAAGCCAGGTTCGAAATTTCTCCAAGACACCTGATGAAGGCTGGAGGGTATACCAGCCGAAACGTTGTAAATATCCGTCAAATGTAAATAATATAAATAATGTAAATAATTCCTCATCTCTTAAATATAAAACTGAACTCTCATTTTTGCTCTTGCATAGCAAACTCAAAAAGCGTTCGATTTAATGATATGCGAGGGGGTTCAGAAAAGTCTTTAACGACATCGCTAAAAGACTGGTTAGAGGCCCAGCCTTTTGAGTTCTTTTACAGGGCTTAGAGGAACTGAAGAACCACTGCAATAAGAGGGGAATATGTAGAATATAATCATAGTTAAATGATCCTCCAGTATTTTCTTTTACCCAAAATCAGGATCTTTTCGGTACCCCTCGTATCTGTATGTGGAGGTAGCAGGTACGCACGCTTGTGAGTGTATATATGTATATATACAGTTTGCCTTCATTATCCACTCGTTGTTGCTGGAATACCTACATTTGCTTAAACAGTTGCCTTAGTCGCCCCCTATGAAAACCTGGTGAAGACCTGACCAACCGTACTCATCCTCGAAATTAAAAGCAAAACCGTTATCTTCGATGTTATAAAGCTTTGCATTACGTACATTATAAAGGAAGTCAGATTTCCCCCTTCCATTTTGGATTTAATCTGCTGCCATCTCTTTTACAAAATTCTAATGAATGAGTTAATGCTATGTTCCGGTACAAAGAAATACGATCTTAATCCATACATTCTTTTGTTGAATATGTGAAAACTTATACTGGAAATATCTGCAATGAAAAGAAACGCTAAGATTTGGAAATGTTAATACTGGGGAGTTGAACATTTGAACGCTATTTTCTTTACAAAAGTTCGTTTACATCAACGATCAGCCTATCTCTGGTTTTCTAAGCAATTAGTGCAACAGATATCAAGCTGTCGGTGAAAACATATCGTGCAAATATGCTACGAAGGAAAACTAAATGTTATACTCTTTTACTTGTTTCAGTCATTTGACTGTTACCATGCTGGGGCACCGCTTTTCGTCGACCGAATCGATCCCAGGACTTATTCTTTGTAATCCTAGTACTTATTCTATCAGTCCCTTATGCCGAACCGTTAAGTGACGGGAACGTTTACACACCAGCATCGGTTGTCAAGGGATGTTGGGGGGACAAACACAGACACACAAACATATACACACATATACATATATATATATATACGTATATATATATATATATATATATATATATGTTTATATATATATATATATGTGTATGTGTGTGTATATGTTAGTGTTTGTCTCCCAACATCGCTTGACAACCGATGCGATGCTGGTGTGTTTAGGTCCCGTAAATTAGCGGTTCGTAAATTACCGATGCTAGCAACCGATAGAATTAGTACTAGGCTTACAAAAGATTAGTCCTGGGGTCGATTTGCTCGACTAAATGCGGTGCTCCAGCATGGCCGCAGTCAAATGACTGAAACAAGTAAAAGAGAAAAAAATGGCTCTTGTTCATCTTCTTTTCTTTTCTGCTACCACTTACACTTCAAATTCTAAGAAGTCTTACCAATTCTGCTGATACTTTGATCTCGACATATTAGCACTTATCATGTCGCGAAAATTATAAACTATAACGTAGTGATAGTGCATTTTGACTCGCCTTATCTTAGCAGCTCCTTTTCTCTTTCCTGTTTTTTTCTTCTGCAATGAAATAGCATAGCCAAGTACCTCTACAGCGCATTGCAATATTATAACTGGTCTCTTGTGTATTCGTGTAAACTGTATGGGTTTGGTAATGCATTAACGAAATGCCTTAACGAAAAATAACCTTCAAATTTTCATGGTGCGTCTCAGCAGATGTTGAACCACGTTTTATGGGGTCTGCTTCACGAAAAGGGTTTCCCATGTTTAATGTAGCCTGTTCTTACATGTATCGAAGCTCATACCATATTTTGGCTAGACCCCTTTATGTTCAAAGTCGAAATGCTGCCAGCGTTACAATTTCCTTTCATTATTAGCACATTCACTTTATAATACGCGTTATGGACAAGATCCGATTGGAACTTATGATACCTTCTTACAATCTCAGACGTGACGCTTTGCGTATACGATTAAATGGAATTTTAAGTAGACTTGCCATTAATTATTTGCTATGAAATATTTACAGGCACGCTTTGGAAATTGAATCACCGCTTTCCCGTGAACATATATATATATATATATATATATATATATATATATATATATACACATACATATATATATGTATGCATGTATGTATATACATATATATATAGATATAAATAAATATATAAATAAATAAATATATATATATATATATATATAAATATAAATATATATCTATATAATATTATACACATATATATATATATATTATATATATATATTTATGAATATACATATATACATATATGTATCTGTGTGTATATATATTGACATATGCGCACATATATATGTGTGTATGTATATATACACACATATATATACATATATATATATACACACATACATTTGAGAGTGTATGAGTGTGTATGTATGTATGTATGTATGTATGTATGTATGTATGTATGTATGTATGCATGTGTGTATGTGAGCCTGTGGTGTTTTCATTCTTGTTTGTGCAGTAAATAACAAGATTTATAATATAATTTAATAAATTCCATAGGTAATATTTAAAAGGCTTATGCGAACATAAAATAAACAAACATAAATCTATGTACACATTCTTATCTCTCCTTCATACGTATGCAAGCTTTTTTTATGAACATATGATAATATATACACACGTTCACACCCATATTTAGACACACATACAACATATATGTATATATATGCACACATGAATACATACATATACATCTGTGTGTGTATATATATATATATATATATACATATATACAGCATATCTATTTACATGTATACAGATATATACATCCATATATATATATATATATATATATACGAACACACAGATATACGAAGAGATATAAAGGCATGTTATATACACACATGCACATATGTAATATATGTGTGTTTCTGTGTTTGTTAGTGTATGTATGTATGTATGTATATATATCAACATATACATAGGTGGGAGTTACATATATGAATGCCTTATAAATTTTGCTATAATTAAATATAAATGCCTATAGACGGACATATACTTACGTTATATATATATATATATATATATAATATATAGTATATATATATATATATATATATATAATATATATATGTATGTATGTATATGTATATATATAATATATATATATACTTATTTATATATATTTATTTATGTATATGCACACAAACATACGTACCTTCATACACACAAAGATATATATATATATATATCTATAATATAATATATATATATATATATATATATATATATATATATATATATATAGTATATGTATGTATGTATGTATATGTATATATATATATATATATTTATTTATGTATATGCACACAAACATACGTACCTTCATACACACAAAGATATATATATATATATATATATAATATATAATATATATATATAATGCATATTTGCGATATAGCATATGAATATGTCCGATATTTTCCTAGTTTTTCGTTTTTTTAATTCTATTGAAAGTTTTCACTCGGGTTTTATAACTGAGGCCGATTAAAGCTATCTGTAATTCACGGTTAATTAGGGACAAATCTCCTCCTTTAATCCGGTTTGGTAAAATAGCCATGCCGTTTAGCAGATAACTGGATGAGGAGTCGATTAGGTGAAAAGACGATTACATTGATATAAACCACTATAGTTATACAGGAGATACATGCTTGTGCGCATGCCTGTGTGCTTATATTTATGTGTTTGTGTGTGTGTTTGCGTGTGTGTGTATGTGTGTGTTCGCGGCGCGTGTGTGTGTGTGTGTATAAAGAAGTGTGAGTGTGAATATTGCTTTATGACTGTTTGCAGTTATACGTACCAATGTATCTTACTACATTTGGTGTGTAAGTGGCATCTATCTATCTTTCTATCTATCTATCTATCTATCTGTCTGTCTATATATCTATCTATCTATACATATATATATATATATAAATATATATATATTTATCTGCTTGTTTGTATACGTATATATATTTGCTTATATATAAATATATATACATATATGAATATGCATAATTTATGATATATATATATATATTCTTTCTTTTGTTGTCTTACTATTTTTATCAATATATATATATACATATATATATGTGCAGTAATCTCTCGGCTATCACGTGTGTTATGTTCCAAAACCCACCATTTTATGTGAAAATGCTGTACTGTATATGTTTTTATAATTTGTATTTATTTTATTATAAATGCAAAACAGTACTATGAAGGCTTAAATAATAAACGTAAGCTTAAATAATAAATATATATAGCTGAACCGCAATATATATATATAAGCAGCACGGAAATTTCTCAGTAAACAGGTCGAGGTCTCAAAGCGACGAAAATATTTTGACAAATTAAATTTAAATGTGGAAGCGAACATAGTGGTTTTTGTGTGCTTCTTAAATAGCTGATAAAACCTTCCACGCTGCAATTCTTTTTGTTTCAGCACACGATCTCAGATCAGGTCACTTTCTATGCAAGTACATCTCCGTAATATGTGTGTGTGTGTGTACATATTTTGAGTCATCCCATAACTAATGCGTTTTTTTTTTTTCAAATGCATGAACCAAAAGTCGGAGGGGGACGGGAGGGATAAACTACCCGCATCAACTTACTATAAAACCAGGTAGTAATTTTACCATGTATGTATTGATAGTGAAAGTTTTGAATAGTGCAGTTCGATTTTAACTGTTAGTTTTTTTCAAAGCTATAATGGAAACGAGAAAAGAGCATATTCGGCATATTTTGCTTTATCAGTTCAATAAAGGCAACTAAGCTACAGGAAGTGCGTGAATTATTAGGCATATGCTAGTGTCAACAGTGATTCCAGAAATTCCAAGTCGGAAGCTACAAACTGGAGGACGAGCCATATCCTGGAAGATCTGTAGAGCTCGACGAGCATAACTTGAAAACCCTGCTGGAACAAAATCCCATCGTAACTGTTGAGGAACTAACAAAGAATCTTGGATTTGGTCATTCAACCATTCATCGACAACTACGCTAGAAGGAAAACGGCCATCTTTGGTTTGAAGACGCAAGGTGTTCTTCCATCAGGATAAAGCTCGGCCACATACAGCGAGGATGACATTCCAAAAGCTGGAGCTGTTTGAATGTGAAATGATGCCCCATTCCCCGTATTCGCTAAACATTCCCACATCTGATTATCATTTATTCAGCAGTTTTCAAAATCATTTGAGCGGAAAAAATACGAATTCTCTAGACAAGGTCAGAACGGTACTGCAGAAGTATTTTTGGTCAGGGACAAGTGAATTTTTGAAGAGGGGCCTTGCATGTCTACTAGATAGATGGAAGAGCATTGCAGAGAGTGAAGGAGAGTATATTTTAGATTAAAATAAGAAATTCCTTTGTCTTAATTTTGAAAAATGAAAAAGTGGATTAAAACACCGCATTAATCATAGGATGACACAATTTATATATTCTTCTATTGTTTTATTACTTCCAGTCATTTGTCTGCGGCCATGCTGGAGCAGCGCCTTTACGCGAACAAATCGATATGCATATATATATATGTATGCATATACTTACCTATATATATATATATATATATATATATATATTATATATATATATATATATATATATATATATATATACTTTTATACTTTTATTTGTTCAGTCATTTGACTGCGACCATGCTGGAACACGGCCTTTATTCAATAAATCGATTTAGTCTTTGTAAACCTAGTACTTATTCTATCGGTCTGTTTTGCTGAATCACTAAGTTACGGGGACGTAAACACACCAACATCGGTTGTCGATCGATGGTGGGGGTGGCAAACAGACACACAAACATACACACAAACACACACACAGTCTGCCAGAAGAAAGTAGGAGCAAGCGGATAAAGAAGAAATGGAGGGCTAACTGAAGATGCTGTAATATTAAAAGACAGTGAAACCGAAATGGAGATTGAAGAAACAGTAATGTGAGAGAGTAAGGAGAGAGGGAGTGTGTAGAATAATCATAAAGAGAGACGTGAGAGGGAGCTTGTGTAAAAGAACCGCCCTCCAACCTCCATACGTCGTGGCCATTTCATTGTTGCTGCTTACAATCTAATGGGTTACCTCAGGTCCCCCATGCACCTACTCTATGTTCCACTGACATTCATTTGCACAATGACACACGCATACTTACATCGTCCCACATCTATATTTCATGTGCCTTGCTCTATTTACTTATGCTGCATCCCATCTACAGCCATACGTATTTTACAAATGCTTACACAATGTCCCACCTACCCCATAAAGCCTCATATACGTACACTATATTCAGCATACACGTTTTCTCCGTATCCCATATCATTATATTATGTCCCAGGTAAGACTTCACAGTGTGCTATGGATTATATCAAAAACAGTCTCAGGACGCCGTACTCTGAGCCAGGGGCCGGCGAAGGTGTTGTAAGTAGCTGCTCTAAAGCACTGAGTGAATGCAGCTATCGCTGAAGACATGATCATGGCCTCAAGATTGTTAAAGAATTTATCAGAAAAGGATTCAGTGATAGCAGAAATACCCAAATTACAACCAAATGGACAACAGTTGTTAAAGTCAGAGACCGTCCGAGGTAAAGGGCCAAGGACAGCATTCTTGGTTTGTTTTCTAGAGAACGTGAGTGCGTGATGAAAGTTGATTTGGGGCTAAAATATCAATGACATATCTGCCAGACCAACAAGAATTGTCCAAAGCCTCTTAGCCATTGTGGTGGGGTCCAGAAGATGAAGGGAAGGAAGAAAAATACAGAGTCGAGGATATATAAGGAAGGAGTATACATGCTCAAAGTGGAGACGGTTGAGAATATGAACTTGTACCAAATATTTTAGAGATTTGATATTCGTCCTGTTGTCAGTATAGAATAACATTGACTCAACTGTAAAATTATATAAGGACATACAGACGCACAGATACACAAATATAGATAGATAGAGATAGATAGATAGATAGATAGATAGATAGATAGATAGATAGATAGATAGATAGATAGATAGATAGATAGACAGACAGGCAGGCAGGCAGGCATGCAGGCAGACAGACAGACAGACTGACAGATAGACAGATAGATAGATAGATAGATAGATAGATAGATAGATAGATAGATAGATAGATAGATAGATAGATAGATAGATAGATAGATAGATAGATAGATAGATAGACTGATTGGTTTGTTAAGTAAGTTCTGTTGATTTCAAGGTAGGAAAGACAGAAATGCTTCTTAGATCTCGATGCGCTTTATCAAGATAACATTTTCCTTCATTATTGATAACATAATCCCATCAAATTTACAAACTGTTAATCACTCGTTTGTAAAAAATTTCAGGTTTCAAAGCCTAGAAACACTCCATATCATTTTAACCTCTTCGCAATTAATTACTGTTCTCCCTCTAAATAATGTTACAATGATCTGAAGAGATGGTAGTCAGATGAAGCAATGTTAAAATAAAGAGGATAAGGGATAACATCTGTATTTATCACCATAATCTCTTCGTAAGTGATTTGAACAATATCTTGTCTTGCATACCGCATAGGAATCATGCGGTTTTTTTTTTTTTGTGTGTGTAAGTTATGTCCCTTTACGATTGGCCAGTGATGAGCGTCTTTTCTGCCAAGTTTTGTGCAACGTTTCCAAATGACTACAATGCGTCTCCGTATTAACCATTTCA